>NW_017306445.1:1145899-1166452 GCF_000935625.1 Nanorana parkeri | reverse complement strand
AAATTAACTCTTCTTGCCAACTTTTTTTGTAAATCAGAAGGTGATAATCTAAAAAAAAAAACCTCCAAAACGACTAATAAAACTGAATTAGTGACGTCAGAACGCCTGGAGAGAAAGAGGACAGATCTGACATCCAGGAATTGGATTCCGATACGCGATTTTATTCGGTTTTATGTGAGTGTATTTTTTTGCGTGAGTGTATTCATTTTATGCATACGGGGTGCGCTATGATTTCCACTTTTGTCTTTGAGAGATCTTTTTGAGATGAAGTTAGGCTGTCGGTAGAGGAGAAAAACGTTAAGATCAGGATTAGTCTCATCTGAAGGAAGGAATATCACAGCTTCAAATAGTGTGAGGAAGGAGTTTTAGGCCTCATTCACACACAACGCAAGCAAAATTGTATATTAAGCATATGCGCGTATATGCGTGCACTATATGCAATCCCAGAGTGCATCACTCATAATGGAGTTTTTAATGTGCTGTACGCGTGTATATGCGCGTAAACACGCGTATATGCACGTAAATATGCAGAAATACGCTGCCCAGACGCATCTCTGTTCCATTCTGTTTATGCGCATATATACGTTACGCAAATATATGGCTCTATACGCGTCTGTGTGTATGGAGCCATTTGCATATGGTACAATACGCGCATACGTGCGGCAGTGTGAATGAGGCCTTACCCTATAAGAAACGCTTTGAGACCCAAGGGTCTGAACACGGAGGTGAGAGGCTTTTTTTATCAGAGCACTGGTGTTTTTTTATGAGCACTTCAGCAAAAAATAAATACACACTAGAAATTACAAGAGTGGGCAGAGTGACGCACAAAAGAAAGACTAAGACAGCACTTTTTTTGAGAGAGAGAGAGAGAGCGCTGTCTGCATTTAATGAATTCATGGACACTTTGTTTCAATTATGTGTTTTACACACTGACACAGGACGTTTGCTACTTTATTAGTCATTTGGAGTTCTTTTTTAGATTATCACCTTGTGATTTACACAAACAGTTGGACATGAAGATTTAATTTGGAAAATATTTGAAATATATATATTTTTTTTCTTTTCTCTCACAATAGTATTGTTCACAATAATATTTGTTTTTTGCACATTTGTTTACTTGTTGGGTGATAGCGCCGCTTCACATATTTGAATATTAATGTTTAATAAATGCTTTCTGCAAGTATCATTATTGGCCTCATACAAAGCATTAGGGAACAGGGACACAAAACGCCATCCATCTAACATTTACATGTCATATCCAAAACGCAGCTTACCAATTTCTCGATTTAGAATTTTCTCTTCCCTATTTCCTACAGGCTCAATTACTTTAAGAAAAGGCTGGAACAGTCGAAGGTCACATAAGCGGCGTGTTTCATCAAAGAATTCCTCTCTTTCTGCCTCTTGTGTAACGCTGACAAAAATATAAGAGGACTCATCTTGAAGCAGATGGTGAAGAGGGTATTTCCGGGCTTCTTTAAATAATTCATGTTTAATGTTGACAAGAGTAGCTTCTCGAATGCATTCTAAAGTCACCATCATCCCATTTGGTAATAAACAGTCTACCAGTATTCTGGGGGGCATCAAGTGGATCCCCCATAATTCTCCAGAAGAAGGCCTAGGCGGCATGATTCCTACACTTGCTTGGTTATCTTTACTCTAGAGGACAGCTCATGTGGCATTTGTCCTGCATGAGGCACCTAAAAAGACAAGAAATGTGAATTAAATACAATAGAAGTTCTAAAGCCTTTATTAAAACAATGTTAGATTTCCTGTGACCCATGACAATGCTTAAAGTGGACTTAGCACCTGGAAAAGGTCCCTTCCATGAACTAAACCCCAACAATGCAGCTTCATACAGTCATATGCCAAAGTCTGGATACTCTGTCAAATGATAGGGCTAGTTCATCTTCTAAAGAAATGTTAAAGAAACCCATCACCAGAATGTTCCTTCATTATATGCATGTTACTTACCTGTAAAAGCCTCCCCTGTGTAGACATCCCAAAGCACTGAGACGGTTGTTGGGCATTTTTGTATTGGATGAGATTTCAGCAGCCCCAGCATACTCAGATTTGTCACTCAAGTGACACTGGATAGAAAGGATAGGCAAACTCCTATCCCTCCAGCTATGGTGAAACTACAAATTCCATCATGATCTGCCTCTGGGAGCACTGCCTGTGCCTGCCAGAGTCTTGCAATGCTTAAAGAGATTTGTAGTTGCACCAAAGCTGGAGGGCCAGAGTTTACCTTTGACTCTTCCAGGAGTAGCAAATTTAAAAAACACATTTCAAGTGAATAAAAAAAAACATTTATGAAATGGAAACACCGCAAACAAACATTCTCTGTGTTTTTGCCTATATTTTTTTAAAAGAACTAAAGTCAACCCTTTTTTTAGTGTTAGTTCACTTTGGGTGACAGGATTACTTTAGTACATGTCCTCCTGTGAGCCAAAAGTCAGAAGATAGCAGACTACTGCCCACTGTATGACGACAACGCAGAGCCGCACTTTGGCTGGGAAAGAACCAGACAATATTGTTGGCATCCATCCTGCTGCCTGATTGACAGCTGGCTCCGGCTCTAGAGAGGCCCGCCTCCTCCCTTGTCGGTCTCTCCAATGAGCACTGGAGGAACAGAGCGAGGGGAGGGGGGAATCCCTGTGGGTAGTAATGTCACCGCTTTCTGCAGGGAGAAGATTGTGAACTGAGCGATCAGCGGGTTGTTAGCACTCAGTTCTCCAGCTATTGGGAAGAGTATATTTTACTCTCCCAATACTTTAAGTTGGTGACAGGGTCTCTTTAACACAAAGTCGACTGGGAATAAACTTGACATACGTCTGCCAATTTTTAAGCTTTAAGAAAGCATCAGCACAGCTTGAGGGCTGCTAAAAGCCTGATTACAACTACAGCCAGCACTCCATTAAGATCTGTATTTGGCATTCAGACTTGAGCTGAAGGGTGTTTTAAAGGATCACCATCACATATTTTTCTCCACATTTACATACAAAACAAAAGGTTTTAACGCACGTGCCATAGTTTGCTAAACAGCTACATGTAAACAGGCTACATGTAACAGTAAAGAAACAATGAATATGCTGAATACTGTGATTAGATTCATAAAAAGTATCTCTAGACAAAACCTTTTTTTTTTTCGGTTTAAGAGAATGGGGAAAGGTTAGATCGTCTCTCAAGATTTTATTGCCGTTTGTGCCCCTCCTGGGAAGTCTTACCCCTCCATTTGTACTGGTGGCCAATATCAATGAAAAAACGTGAGGGGAAATGCAACATTTTACAGCTGACCCCAGAACAAGAGGCAAAAGGAGAAATCTTCCAGTGGCAGCTGTCCAAAAAGGGGACTTGCCCCTCACTTTAGAAGATTCCCTCTAACTTCCTGTTGTGTCTCTGGGATGAGTAATGAAGGTAATTTTTCCCAATAATACAATGAAAGCAAAAATTTAACTGACAGGAGTGTCAACTAGGGCGGCACTGAAATTTCGGCCGCCAAAAATTGCACTTTGGCAAAATGCCAAAAGCGCAATCTTTCGGCCAAAATTGTGGTGCATCCCTGCTTTCTCTCTTCCCTGCTGGACGCTGCTCTGTGTTCCCTCTGACATAGCATTGTGTTCAGCAGGGAGAAGAGGAACTGTCACAGGAGGCCGAACGATGCGGGGGAGAAGAGCGCTGTAAACGTCCGGCGTCTCTCCTCCCGCCCCGCTCAGCCTCCTGTGACAAATCAGGAGAGCAGTGTGGGAGTGGAGACAGCTGTCATATGAGGCTGATCTCTCCTCCCGCACCGCCTCCTGTGACAGATCAGGAGAACGAAGGTGTGGGGGCGGAGACAACTGTCAGAAGAGGTCGAGCTCTGCTCCCCGCACCGCTCGCTCAGCCTCCTGTCACAGCGAGTAAGGAAGGAGAGCTGGTACAAGCACTCAGTGAGTCCTGAATTAAAGAGAAACTCCACTTTATAGAAATAACAAATTGTAAAGAAAGAATATAGCATATATAATTGCTGCACAAGTCATTTTGTAATTGGAAGGGTTAAGGCACTGCACCTTTCCTTATTAGAGCACAGAAAGTCCACCAGCTGATAATGAACCCAGACCCCCCCATTCTGAAACCCGCTTAGAAAGTAAATGCTGAAACAAACAGCTGTTAGAATCCATGAAATGTACATTGATCATCCAGAGGGCTTGTTCACACCATGTACAGACCAGAACAGTTTGTTCCTGGACCAATAAAAACAATTCCATTGTATCCCTATGGTATTTCTGGGCTCTGTTCACACCAGTGCAGTCAGTTCCGGTCCAGACAAAAAAAAAAAAAATTTTTTATTTTCCCTGGTCTAGAACGCATCAAAACCGCATGCAAACGCACTAGAACACACCTGAAAGCCCATTTTAAGCAAAGAAACAAACAAAACAAAAAGAAAAAGAGAAAAGCGTCATAAATGCACAGCACTGCGCAGATCTGCTCCAGATCGTGTACAGACATGGTGTGAACATAGCTACTCCCGGCGGCAAAAGTCATCGGGAGTCTGTTTAAACAGCCCCGATGCTGGCGTACGTCGTCAGTCACGAAGGGGTTAAGCAACCTAGGTGCCCACATATACAGATACTCTCAGGGCTAGAAGGGCTAAATGCCTGGACAACAATCCCTACCACCCGTTTCCCCCAAATCCATTTCATCAGGAAAATAAGTAGTGTTGTGCACTTTCCACGCAGAAAAGTCACCAAAACATGTAATTTAACAAGATGATTTTGAGAAAGAAAAAAATGGATATGTTTTTATTAGAAGAATGACAAAGTATAAATACTTTATTGGATTAATATTTAGTTGTTGGGGCTTTCTGAGGGGTTTTAGGCCCGATCACATCTCTGAAACCTCACACAGATGTGAATGGGGCCTTAATATTTCTTTTAGGTAATCAGATTTGTACAGTCAAAGCTGAACTTGCAAATCAGAACACTACAAAGAGGAAAAAAACAACACCACCTATTGGAATTTTATAAAACTGGGTCAAGAAACAAATTTCTACATAACTAGCCAAATAGTCGCCGGAGGGTGGAAAGCTGGCTATAGGTATTACAATCTGATGGTAGAGCTAAAGGAAATTGTACAAACAACTAAACAGTGCAAGGGCCTGTCTGTACAGAGGTTGTACAATCTGATTGTAACAAGTATAGAGCAAAACCTTGAACCTTCACCAAGATTCTAAATTCTTAAAAATATACAAATAAAACATCCCTGGTCATAATAATGTTCTGGCACATGTGACAAAACTGTACTGCTCCAATCCTTGCCAGACATGTTTCCGATGAGATCCTAGAACTATCCAAGGTGAATATATAAACAGTTCTCATCCTGTTTATGTGTAGATTCCTTTTGTAGCTGGGCCCTAGGAGAAAGCAGAAGAGCATACCACAGACAGAAAGCAGTGCTTTACTCTTGTTCTACCCAGCATAACAATGATCTTCTTTATACAACTCTACTTTACCATTATTGAGCTTTCCAAAACTGATATTGATTAGTTTTGGTCAGAGTGGGGAAGTGCTATACCCAATCAGGTTTTTTCCGTCATCCTCATCCGATTTCACCTTAATTTCTGTCCTGGTAACCAAACAGGAAGTGAGAAAATATCCTTAAATGGGGACAAAGACATCAAATAAGCCTAACTTTTAAAGAAGGTTTAATTACTGTATGTGCCCAGGTCGGAATGCAACACTGGAGACTGGTTACATGAGTCTTATAGGAGATTACCATTATAACCCCCTTGACAAATGAATGCTTCCACTCCCTCTACAGACTACTGGGGTCCAAGGGCCCCACACAACATGTACCAAATGATCAGAACCTTGAGTGGCAGGTTGAGCACCAAGATTTTACAAGGCTCAATTGACGTTCATCGATAGCCAGAATTTATTTTTCATTTTGAATAGAGTGGGGAAGGATCAGAACCCCTATTATGTTTTTACTGCTCTCTGGGATGCGGTTGGAGACATTTCCCCTTATTCACTGTCCCAGGGACAACCTTTTCACCAACCAGAAAGTGAAGAAATCTCCCCAAAAGCAGCACAGACAAAACTAAAAATGCTATTTAGGTTAAATGGGGGATGTTAGAACTAGCGGTTGACCGATTATCGGATCTACCGATAAATAGGGGGCGATGTTTTCTTAACAGGCTGGATATTGCACCCACCCACTGCCTGCTGTCAATCAGCAGAGGAGCGGACCCGAGAGAGAACTTTCCCTCTCAGATCCTTTCTCCTTTACTGATTGACAGCAGAGGAGTGACAGTGCCAGTGAAGGGGAGCCATTCTGTTTACATCTGGCAGCGGAATCTTGCTGCCGGCAGATGGACACACAGCCTGGTCATTGACCTATGTGTTCAGCTGTCCACGTAGCCAGATGTAAACAGAATATCAGCACCTGATATTGGTTTTCGGCCTGGAAGGTGGCCCATAATCAGTTCTAAAAAAAAAACAAAACAAAAAAACACAACAACATCGGTCAGCCCCTAGTTAGAACCACCATCAGCTTTTTACTGTTGTCCATTTCTCTGTTGCAGATTCTCTCTCACTTCCGGTTTGTTAAAATGATGTCCACACAACAGAAAGTGAAAAGCTCTCAAACAAAGCCCCGTATAGCAGTAAACCCCAGCAGATGTTCTAATCCTTCACCACTATCCAAAACAAAGAAAACAATCTTTTGGATACAGATTCAGTTTAAGTAGCTTTTTGGAATGTTACTGTTGTGTTCATATGCATGCATTATAGATAAAACAGACAGATATTTAAAAAAATTAGCAGAAGTACCTTTTTCTTTTTAAAAGGGTTCCTCAATCAAATTTTATGGCGATCTATTGGGAGATTTCCCATAACTTCCTATTTCAGCGGCAATGTTGTTAGAGACAAAAAGCGAAGAAAGGTTTTAGAGGCTACAGATTGAAGTAAAAATCTAACAGAGGTTCTGGCATTTTTCTTTTTGTGATACTTCCTGTGCGTGTGACAAAGCTGTCACTAGGACAGGAGGTAGAGAAATTCTCAACTGCGCCTCATACTGAAATAGGGCTACAACAACTAAATCGATTATAAATCGATAATGAGAATTGTTGGCACCGCTCTGCTCCTCCGTTCACCTCCCTGCTGGTGCTTGCTGCAGTGGTCTGTGTCCCTTTCAATCCCCGCCTGTATCGGCAGAGGGACACAGACCACTGCAGCAAGCACCAGTGGGGAGAAGAGACTGTGGTGACGGCATTCCCCCCACTGCTGCCACGTTCATCTCTGCCACCCGTTCCTTCTCTGGCCTGGCCCATTATGCCTCTGCTATGCCCCCCCTCTGAGCTGCTGCCGCCCCGCTTCTCTTTGGCATCTTGAGCCTGCTATTGGATATTTTAAAATGCAATGGCCAATAGCAGGCAGGCTATTGCACCCGCCCGTTGACAATCAGCAGAGGCGAACTTTACAATTTGAAATATCCAATAGCAGGCTGGGTATGGCTACAGCAATAAAGTCAAAAAAATAAAGTTAAGCTAAAATTAAAAATAGAAGAACCATTTTTTTGGAGTGTTATTTTAAATAAAAGTTGGTTATTTTATTATATTGGCTTAAGAGTTTTACAATTCATATTATTTTAAATCCAAGAAACCAATTAAAATGTCTAATACATACAAATTATATATATATATAGCATTTACAGTTTCAGCCTGACAAATTTTGCTGCAGGAGGTGCGTTGCGGTGCCATTCACTTCAATGGATCCCAAATGCACCTCCCAGCCGCAGTGTGATCGCCCGCACTGGACCGCGTGGTTCTGCAATGCCCTGCATTCCACTGCAGTGCGATTTAAATAAAATGTGCATAACGTTTGATTCTCTAGTAAACTTTATGTCTGCAACGCTGCATTTGTGTATTTTATTTTAAGTAAATGACGGTATTTATTTTATCCGATCAAAGTTAATAATCGGCTAACGAATTGATCATGAAAATAATCGTTAGCTGCAGCCCAATACTGAAGTAAAAACCTAGCAGAGGTTCCATACTTTCTGCAATTCATCAAAAACAAAAAGGTGGTATTGGTTAGGATTAAACTTTATTCATTATAAAAAAAGAAATGTCATGCAAACTGTCCCTTGAATAAAGCAACTCTGAGGCACAGCACAAACATCGCACCAAAACCTCATACAAATACATTTTATGATACACATTCTGGATGCACATTTAAATGAAAATACATTTTTGTAAACATCTGTCCTAACAACAATTTTCATCAAGTCCCTGTTAGCCCTATGAATAACTTCACAAAAGAAAGTGGACTCGCTCTCCCCTTCAAGCTCAAAACAAAAAATCTATAGAACAAATTGTACTATAGAGGCCAATTTTACTCAATATCAATGTTGTAAAGATTGCTCCATTCCAAAAAAAAGTCTGTGTAATAGTCCTTTGAGACCATAACGCATTGGTTCTAAGACATTGTAAGAAGGATTGTGAAAATGTGGATTTTAGATACCCGTGTCAATAATTACAACAGAGTTACAGCAGGTGCTCAGTTCAGTATTAAGAAATATGTAGGCTGCCACTGTTGACCCCCTTTCAAAAAAAAGAAGTATGCGTGTGTATAAATATGCATGCTTTAGCAGGGGCCCAGAGGCTTTCAAACTTCAGTCAGCAATATAGGCTCTGGCACCTGGCAGTTAAAGGAGAACTATGACATGAGTGATTTCCACTCACCTCATAGTTCTAAGCCGACGTGTGACAATGAGACTGTCACAGGTCGGCTCAGTAGATCGGGAGGTGAGAGAACACATACCGGGTTCCCTCACCTCTCGATCCTGTCACGGCTCTCTGCCGTGCCAGGGGGAGGGGCTGGATTCCCCTCTCCCCGCTCCGATCTGCCAGCGCTGACTGGCGGAACGGACGGGGGAGGGGGCGGGCACAGCTGGCTCTGCCTATCTAAAGGCTGTCACTCACGCAGCTGGGCGGATCCCGTCATCTAAGTCGGGATACGCTCTAGGTGCGGCGTCTCAGTATACCGCGAGCTGTAGCTCGTGGTATACTGAGCTTAGGGTAACGGGAGGACGCTAGTTTGTGTCCTCCCGTTACCCCCCAAGGAGAACTATGGGGAAAAACACTGACCCCATAGTTCTCCTTTAAAGTGACATTAAAGTCACAATTTCCCCCCAATGCTGCTTCAAGGACTTACCTGAAATAATGCCTCTTGATCCGATCATCATCTTCTTTCCAGTAGTTTTCAGGAGTCCCTTCAGCACAGTTGCTGGTCTCTGATCCAGCACTGACTCCTGTCTTTTCCTGTCCCACGTACATGCTGCCGGCTGTGTCACTCCTTCTCCCCGCCGAAGATCTCAACTGCGCATGCGCCTACCCCATGATCCTTCACGATCTTCAGACGGGAGTGAGTGGCGGAGACGCGGAGAGATGCGAGTAGTTTAGGACAAAATCACCTTTTTGATTCTGATACTGGCAAATGATTCAACAGCCACTTTAATGTGGGACATTCCTTTGCTGGCCAAAAAATTAATACATCAAGGTCCGAGAATGATCTTAACCTTAAAGTAAAAATGATGTGCTGTAGCACTGACATATGTGAATCTGCATTTAAAACCGATTTACACCACAAACTCCGCTTTCCAATGAGTTCGGCCTCTGGAACGCAAGCCAGCCAGCATTCAGGGTCGGGAGGGGTCATGGCGGTGCATTGTAGTCAATGGCACCACAGCCACTTTAGTGCCTGCCTTCCGGTCCAGTGCAATCTGCAAAAATACTGCAAGCACTATTTTTGCAGATCACACTGGACCAGAATGCAAGCACTAAGAGGCCGAACGCACTGGAACGCTGAGTTTGTGGTGTGAGCCAGCCCTCAGGCTGGGTTCACACCTAGGCGTTTCGAATATGCGCGTTTGGACAGAAGCGGCTGCCCAATACAGCTGACATCTAGGATCTAAGGGCACTTGAACGAGCCCCAGGAATCTATTTGAAGAACTTTCTTAAAACAGTATTCAAACTCTCAAACTTTTTTTCAATAATGAGCAAACAAATATACATTGCCCAGCAAAGTATTTCTGTACATTTTTGCCCAAACGCTGACAGTCATAATGTTTCCAAACCGCTGAACCCAACTCCCTCAGCTCGGCTTCCCTGAGATTCCTGTTGAGTACAAGATCACAAGGGACAGAGCAGACTCCAGCAGCCGTCCATCTACTAGAGGGGAGGAGCAGGGGAATGGCTTGCTTTGCTGTGTGTTGGTGGAGACACACACACACACACACACACACACACACACTTGCAGCATTTTTTTTTTTATTTGCACTGGACTGGAACGCAGGCAATGTAATGCCAGGCGTCTGAACGCACTGTGGGGCGTGGCTGCGGTGCCATTGACTTAAATGCACTGCTACGCCTGCTCCAGAATGAAGGGGGGAGTTTAGAGTGCGATTACAGTGTGTTGCAGCAGCTCCCGCTCTGGAACGCACCACAATTGGTGTGAATGGGCCCTACAGCAGGATAACAGGACCAGTGCTCAGAAGACCAGCTGATTCTGCAGGAAATCTAAATCTTTAAACTTCAATGAGCAACATCCATTGTAAGTGATGTCATCATCTGAAATGGCTTAAAAACATTTTGACTTTCACTTTAAGACCAGGTCAAATTTTAGGAGTAAGGCTAGGTGTTAAAATAAAACTTTATTGGGAGAAATATGATGGCTGCCATTGCCAACCTTCTGAAAATGCTCGATGCCTGGTATTCCCTGGATTTAACCACTTCAAGACCAGGTGTTTAGACCCCCTTCCTGGCCAGGCCATTTTTCAGTGTTCAGCGCTGTGGTACTTTGACTGATATTTATTCCGTCATGCAACGCTGTACTGAAATGAATTTTATACCATTTTTTGGGGACAGATAGAGCTTTATTTTGGTGGTATTTAATCACCACTGAGGTTTTTATTTTTACTATATTAAAGGAAAAACTATTGACATTTTTGGCCAAATTTTTTTTCATTATGTTAGGAAACATTTATTATTACCCAAATTTTTAGTAAAATATAAAAGTCGGGGTCACGTTGGGTAAATAGACACCAAACATGTCATGCTTTAAAATTAAGCGCACCCGCGAAATGGCAACAAACTACCATACCCAAAATTGACCATAGGAGACACTTTAAAAACTTTTACAGCTCATCAGTTTAGTGTTATCAGTGATTGATAGCCCTAGAACTATTGCTCTCATTCCGACGTTCGCGACGATATGCAACATGTGCGGCGTAATAGGCGCAATCGTCGTTTTCGCACGTATGCGCAGCTGAAGCCTGTTTGCATGCGTGTATGTATGGGGGGGACTTATTTTCACTTAACTTTATTGCTAGCACATAGGGGGGTTAGAATGTGTCTTAGTTGCTGCTAACAGCTACATTCACACTTTGAGCATTGATATTTTTGGACATTTTTTTCCTCCTCATTTCTACAAGGGGCTTTAGGTGCTCACATAAAACTCTTTTAGGACCAAGAAGTTGTGATCTTGTGATTATGACCCAGAGAGGGCCTGTACCTTTTCTTAACGTTGGGCGACAGCACATTCCTCAGACATGCACAATAGAACAACATAGAGATCGCAGAGTTAAATTGACATTAAACCCTCCAATTTTTTTTACATAAAACAATACTGTAATGTGTGCCTTACTGTAATCCATGGTTGTTTCCCTTCTCTTTGCTGCTCTTCCTTTTAAATCTGTATCTCTTCTCATGCTGGGCAGAACTTCTGTTTTGCAGCAGACTGCCTTGTCTGAGGAATAGATACACTGTGTCTGTGTATAGGTTTGTATACGCTTGTAACCTGAGCCAGCACTACAGGAAGAGGCCCTGAGCTGAAAAGGGAAGTTCTGCCCAAGCATGAGAAGACATGAGGATTTAAAAGGAACAGCAGCAAAGAAGGGAAACTACAATGGTTTACAGGAAGGCACACATTACAGTATTTGTTTATGTTAAAAAATCTGAGGGTTTAATGTCACTTTAAGCATTGAATTGCTTCTGGAAATGCACTTCAAATCACTCAGGTGTGAATGGGGGCTAAAATGTGCATTTTTCTACTTTTTGCCAAAGGGAAAAATATATACCCTTCAAACATGTTTGAAATTTCACTGAGAATAAATAAATCCGTAGACAATACTGCAGTCTACGCTCCATAAATATCAGTGGTATATCCTTAGTTCCCTGTTTCCTCACTTACAGGAAATAACACTGCAAAGGAAAGCATTCTATCTAGAGCCACAGCATTAAAAACATATCCCCCAGACAATGGAGATGTGTATATATAATATATACACATGTACAAATCATTTGTTTTATGATTATTTAATATCTTGGAAAAGCTTTGGGCAGTTAATATCTACTGAATAAAAACACCCAAAGTGAACATGCTTCCGTCAAACATTTCCAAACCTAGAGATACTGTCATTAATGAAATACCATTTCATTACGGTACAGTACACTAGCAGTAAAGGATAAGTGGTCAAACTATAACAGGCACTGAACAGCTGACAAATCTGCTCACATTTATTATCCCTTCAGGGAACAACATATACCACTATTTATCAATTGCATCCAGCAGACATCACTCAGTAAATGGGCAGCTTGTCAGAACAGCTAAGTAATGAGAGTATAATCATGGGGGAAACTTTTGATTTGACATATGGAAGAGTGTTCTGGCTGTTTCCCAAAGGATTAGAAAGCACTATACAAACATTGCTTCCTACCCAGCTCGCTTTGATTTGTGGACATGGGCTGTCCTTAGAAATGTCTTGTTTCCACAATGAGTCAACTGTACTAGAAGCCTCCATTCACACTTCTGTACTAGAAGCTTCCATTTTCCAGCTTGTTTCCCCTACGTCTGACTACAGTCAGCATGCAGAATCAAATTATTTCCAATTGTTCCTGTTCACCCTTGTACGCACACTCGTTTTTGTACCTGAACAACTGCTCTCTTCCTCTAGAACTGCTTTCTATTGGCCAAAACTGAAACTGCTTGAAGATTAATACACATGCTCAATGCTTGTAATAAGATTTACAAACGCTTATATATGCAGAAAAAACAACAATCTCTGCTCAGCGTAAACAAGGGTTCACAGTGCTAAATGTTGTAATTTGAAAGGGTTCCCTGCTCTTGATTGTAGTTCTCAGTTGCACTCAGAGGTAGAGCCAGCTGTCAGGTACACAGACAACAATATTGTCAGGTTCCCTCTCAACCGCAGCGAGGCTGTATGCGGTCAACTGATAGTGGGCATAAGTACACTAACATCTGACTTTGGGTCACAGGATAACATTTGTAAATCTACTCCTGTGAACCAAAAGAAAACCCCTTATTTACTTTTCTTTTAAAGAACCCTACAGCTTCAGTTTGGGAGTGATAAACAGATCTCAATAGAAGTGCTGACTGCCACTTTAAACAAGCGGCTAGCAGGCGTTCAACAAGCTTCACATTGTGAAAGTTAGCACTCCCTTTAAAAACAGTGTTTAACAAGGCCTAAGAGAGGACTTCCCTTCAGTTTGGGAGATTTCCTCTAACTTCCTGTTGCACTAAGGGTACAGGAAGTGAAGGGAAATTTCCCCAATGGTACACAGGCAGCAGGAAAAAAAAAAATCACCTGACAGGGATTTAACCCTTCTCGACTATCCATAACGAATGAGTTATGTCTATGTATACACTTTAAAATGTGTATTCTCATGCAGTAGAACTTGTGGGAAAACACATGTGAAGGCACCCAAATGAATCAATCTGGTTGTCTTTATTTACAAAACAGTTTATTGCTATAGGACCGAGGGGCGAGAGCTCCCGGGAAGAGGCGCGGGACAGAGGGGGCGAGCTCCCGGGAAGAGGCACGGGGCGAGCTCCCGGGAAGAGGCACGGGGCGAGCTCCCGGGAAGAGGCACGGGGCGAGCTCCCGGGAAGAGGCACGGGGCGAGCTCCCGGGAAGAGGCACGGGGCGAGCTCCCGGGAAGAGGTATAGAAGAGAGGGGCGAGCTCCAGGCTGGGGCGGGTCTCATGTATGTGAAGATCAGACATTGAAGTTCTGTATGTGACTTGTCATCAGATATCACACAGTGATCACACACTGTAAACACAACTCATCGGGTGGATGAGGTCAGTGGAGAGAGAATTGTACTGTAAACAAGAGGAACATTTCCAGGGACATCAGTGGCACTTGTCTGCCAAGGGTTCCCGAGCAGGGAAAGCTTACAGAGACGCCTGGGTCCCAAGGAACAAACTAAATTCTGGGCCGAATAACACGAGACCGGCCACACACAGACATATTTACCTCACCGTGCCCCGGAGCCCTCCCCGGTCCAGTCTCCCTGCAGAGCCGTCATCCTCCCCCAGGCCGGGGGAAGAGGATCCTTTCAGAGATGGCGGGGGAATGCGTCACCTCGCAGCCAGCCCTCGCCCAAATTCAACTCCGTGGACGCCGCTCGTTTTGTTGTATTTTTCCTCCTTCTCTGCAGCTCAGTTTCCGTTCCCGCTTCCGGCATCCGGTGACAGTCCGGTGACGTCACTACTACCGCCTCACGCTACTCTTGTTTTTTTTTTCCATCCTAAAACATGCTTTATTTATAAATGACACGGCTGGAGATTACTAGTGATAGCGGGGCTCCAGGCTTCAGGGTGCCCCTGATTTTGGCATGTGTCTGTAGTGTATGAAAACAGAGAGGACGAAACCCAAGTCACAGCTCCTGGGGTGGCAGTGAACAGTTCATGGATTAGAGACTCTACAATACTCTATTACCAGTACCACCGGTACCACTGTTCAAGAGTTTCTGACACTTCCTGGTGTGTCAGATGCCTGCGTCTTCCTGCCTGTTGCCACCTATACACTGCTTAGATTTTCTGAAGAACTTTTCTTCAACTTTGATGATGAAAGAAGTCGGAGTGGGATGGAAAATTTTTCTTAAACAAAATTGCTCTATTCACAAATAGCATTATTAACACTAAAAATCATGTGTCATCGCAATCAAGTCCAACCATCAAGGTTCTCAGTGTGCTTATTCCAGCTCTCAACCAAAATCTCAAGCCCTCAAATGTCTGCTGTCATAGCCGATCACACATGCAGACCCCTGGCAATTGCAATCCAAACAGAGGCTAAGATGGCACCTTCCTTGTCTGTAAGGGATCGGAGAATGTAGTTCTGTTTGATTTATCCCACTTTAGGCCACGCCCACAGTTAGACACAATCTTGAAATACACACCATTCACCGTGGTACGTGCGCAGAACTTGTTTCCAAATTCAATCCCAGGGTGCCACAAGTCTTCCATAATCCAAGTCATGCTCATATTTTGTCTCACTGTTTTTCTTATTTTTATAGGTGAAACCATGCAGATTGCCCTTATGGGAATGGTTATTTTATACACAGGGCCATCCCTATAATGAGGCATCTCACTGGGGAGCAGCTGGGTGGTGGTGGGGGTGCAGCAGGGGGCACAGCATCTGAAGTTGCTAAGAACTCTTCGCAACCTGTGACGCTCTGTGTGGTGCCCCACCACCATTGACAATCCCCTGACAGCAACACCCTTCCCCCTCGGAACGACATGGCCTTAGGGGGAGATTAACCTAGGGATATCCATGTGTATACATATTGCATATACTGTTTAAATATTGATTGAAATGGGTGTGGTTAAAAATGGGCGTGGTCCGTTGGGTATCCTCGGATTTTGAAAATCTGGTCAACTTTCTCTATTTGACTAGTGTACCAGTAGCGGCTCTGAAAGGACACACTGGTGCAGAGATGTCAACCCAGAAAGAATCTTACTAGGATATGTAAGCAGTGGCATATGAAGAACACCAAAACAAACAGTAGGCATGCTAATTGTAATTAGGAATGTGGCCTACTTGACTCACTCACCGTATAAACACTCCAGTCCCCTTAAAAAGGTTTCCCCCATGCAGACAATTTTTTTAATAATAAACATCTCTGAAAATACAAGACTTACCAAATCGTCTTCACAGGATAAACGCCCCGGATTGGATAAAGGGATAATGGAGCTGAACATCCACAAGCAGATTCCATAAACAGTGGCGAAGCTAGACATTCTGTCACCCGGGGCAAAGACTCAGATTTGCTCCCCCCCTTCCATGGAGAATTTCTCCATCTACACACCCCAGCCCCCACCCCACACCTCTGGGCTCTCTTCTTTTGTCTCACCGGCGCTCCTCCTGATCCACCACAGAGGTGAGGCTTTAAATCCTCTCATTCTCCAGTGCTGCTTTGTTAATTAAGAAGCCGCTTCTGGGCTTGCTTCTATTTTCCCAGCAGTGCCCCTGCTAATTGATCATAGACGAGAGACTTGAATGAAGTGATTTCAATCCTCACCTCCATGGTGGATCATGAGGGGCACCACCACATCAAAAGAGGAGAGCACAGAAGCAGGTCTAAAGATACCAATCCGCCACGGAGGTGAGGCCTCAAATTGCTTAATTCAGGTCTCTCCTCTGTGGCCGATACCAATTACCGAGTAACGGAAGTGCCATTCAGGAAGCCAGGTGGCTTCCTGATTAGCCGGGCAGCGTGTAAAGACTCGCCATCATTACATCAGTGCAGAGCTGCATGCTGATGTGATTTTTATTGAAAGAGATAAAGGTCCGCTTTAAAGGAGAACTATGAGGTGAGTGCTTTTCACTCACCTCATAGTTCTAGCCGACCAGTGACAATGAGACTGTCACAGGTCGGCTCAGTAGATCGGGAGGTGAACGAACACATACCGGGTTTGCTCACCTCTCGATCCTGTCACGGCTCTCTGCCGTGACAGGGGGAGGGGCTGGATTCGCCTCTCCGATCTGCCAGCGCTGACTGGCGGAACGGACGGGGGAGGGGGCGGGTACAGCTGGCTCTGCCTCTAGATAGGCAGAGCCAGCTGTCACTCACGCAGCTGGGCGGATCCCGTCATCTACGTCGGGATCCGCTCCGGCGTCTCAGTATACCGCGAGCTGTAGCTCGCGGTATACTGAGCTTAGGGTAACGGGAGGACGCTAGTTTGTGTCCTCCCGTTACCCTAAGGAGAACTATGGGGAAAAACACTGACCCCATAGTTCTCCTTTAAGTATAGCATTCAATCAGGATGTAGTGTTAACCTTCTGCAGTATAGAAATAATTCCCAGAATTTGATTGGTTTCTATGGTGACACCTTCTTTGTTTTCATGCTAATTTTTTATAAATGAATTATTTGTTGTAGCTGTTATTTAAATTGTATAAATCCAGGATTTCTCATGATTTTAATTTTACTGCTTGGTAACGTGTTTCTTATACTGTAAGCTTGCAATTTTAAATATTAATGGCAGTGTACACTCATTTGTCATTGGCAAGGAATTTTACGTGACCTCATGTCTAAATTAGTTTCTCTAAAAGAGATGCCTAGTGACCAGCTATATAATTTAATGACTGTGCAGGGAATATAAGGATCCAGAAGAGAATGTTTTGACTGCACAAACTATGCACCATGCTGTTCCCAGTGGAATCGGTACATCTGTTCCGAAACTCGAGCTCACTGGTCCAGCGAATGAGATGCTATGCTTTTAATCATTAAAGCCTTAGTCACTTTTGGATTAAAAGTAGTCTGACAGCTGGCGAGTTCCTACTTTGCTTACTGAAGTTAGTATATTGTGGTAAAGTAATAACACTTTAAATAAATAGTGACAAATACAGTGTGGCTGGCAGTCCGTGATTTCAGGAGCAGTACCAGTTTTTAGAATAACATTTATGTTATGGCAAATATACTCGGATTTCTAAGCTGCCCAACTAGGCTGCAGCATTCCCTTTTCTGCATTTTATAGTTCAATGTTTTTTTTAATACTGAAGAGCAGTATTTAAAGAACAACTCTAGCCAGTGGATTTTTTAGTTTGCCCTTACTAGCTGTTACTATATCTTTCCAACAGAGGAACTATCCTCCTTCAGTCTATCTTGAATGCTGCTGCCAGACTTATTGACTTTACCAATTGGTCAGTGGACACCGCCTGTCTCTATCAGTCACTCCATTGGCTTCTGCTCGCCCAGCTAGTAAAATTCTAAATACTAACAACAACACATAAAGCCATCCACAACTCTCCCCTAATCTACATCACCAATCCCATCTCAAAATATCACCCTAACCCTGGTCACCTGTTCCCATGCTCGCCTCCAGGACTTCTCTGGTGCCTCTCCCTTCGTATTAAACCCCAATCTGTCTGACTATCTATTACTATGTTTGACTTTAGACGATTCTTCAAAACTCATCTCTTCAGGGAAATCTACCCCACCTTATCTTAAATCTGTATTTTTCCTCCATCAGCTCATCCCCTCACAGTTAATGCCTTTTGTATACCTTGCCCCTCCTTTTAGATTGTAAACTCTTACAAGCCATCCACAACTCTTCCTTAAGCTACATATCCAACCTCAATTCAAAATATCACCCAAACCGGCCACTCTGCTCCTACCAAGACCTCTAGTCTCCTTTTCACATCCTCCCATGCTCACCTCCAGGACTGCTCCAGTGCTCCTCCCTTCGATTGGAACCCAAATCTATCTGGCTATCTATTACTCTGTTTGACTTTAGACAATCCTTGAAAATGTATCTCTTCAGGGAAGCCTATCCCACTTTATCCTGAAACTATACTTTCACTTTCTTCATCAGCTCATCTCACACAGTTAATGCCTTTTGAATAAACTTGCCCCTCCCTTTAGACTGTAAGCTCTTACGAGCCATCCACAAGTCTCCCCTAAGCTACATCTCCAAACTCAATTCAAATATCACTCAAACCGTCCACTCTGCTCCTAACTCTAGTCTCCACGTCACCTCCTCCCATGCTCGCCTCCAGGCAGGGCCATTGGTATAATGAGGCTGCTTGAGGCATCTGTTTGGGTCACGTAGGGCAGGCAGAGTGCCAAGGCCTCTTTGCTGCACAATGTTTGGCTCTTTTTAACCAGAGCATCCCAGGTTGCTACGAGCCATGTGGGGAGATGTATAAGGGTCATACACATTTCCCCACCCAGCTCTTAGCAACCTGGGACGCTCTTGCCGGTGTCCTTGCAGAGCTCCTAGCAACCAGTGATACCCCCGGCCATCTCAGGTGGCAAAAAGACTAGGGCCAACCCTTCCTCTAGGACTTCTCCAGTGCATCTCTCTTCCTTCTATTACCCTGTTCAACTTTTGGCTATCTTTGAAAACCCATCTCTTCAGGGAAGCCTCCCCCGCCTCATCATAAAACTATACTTTCACTTTCTCCATCAGCTCATCCCTCGCAGTTAATGCCTTTTGTCTTGCCCCTCCCTTTAGATTGTAAGCTTTTATGAGCAGGTCCCTCCTAACCCTCCTGTATACAATTGTATTGTAACTGTACTGTCTCCCTTATTTTGTACAGCTCTGCACAAACTGTTGGTGCTATATTTGTTTCTTTTACAACATTAATAATCCCCTCACTTTCTCTCCCTGTGACAATCTGTATGTTTGTCAAATCTGCAGGTTTGTAGCAGTGGCAGCAGAGTTCCTAGGAACTATTTTAAAATGTAGATAAATATCTGTTCTATGAAAAACACTTAAAATACAACTTATTTCGTCCTGATATGGGTGTTGGTAGCTTTGAGGCATAAGAAACTTAAATATCAGTCACACAGAATTTTTCACGTTGACAGTTACATAGAAGAAAGTATGATCAGATATGCAAAAGCAATTTCAGATTTGCTCTGCTGGTGATCCATCAAATCCAAACCTCTTATCTGCTTTGCAGGTAGGATTATGCAGCATGGATTATTGCCATTAAAATGATCCTATCATGGCCTAAAATATTTTTAGGTATAGACTCTCTTAGTTTCCAAATTGATCAGTGTGTTAGGAGATGGGACCTAATTGTATACCCAAGTCTAGATTAAGCCCTGCCTCATCCAGGCACTACATTCCATCCTGTGTCATTCAAATGTAAAATACAGGCAAAGGTGAAGGGACTGGCTCTTTGCAAAATGTGATCATGTTCTTTAGTTATTAGCATATATTTACTCTATATTAGCAGGATGTAAATGTGCCTCTCTGTGGCTTTTTGTGTGGGGAATTTTTTTTTTTTTTTTTGTGGATTGTTTTACTAAAACCCGATCTCCAAAGTCTTATGAAAGATGCATATTTGCCATCACTCTTACATTTGTGTGACAATGACTTTATGTCACAGGGCCCTAGGCAGTGGATGTTCCTATGGAACAATGGGCCCTGGTGCAAGATTTATTTTTCTTACAATGCCCACCCTGCCCACCTATAGCCATTACCATTTTGCATTTCTGTATAGAGGACTACAACTCCCAGCAATACTTTATACAGAAATGCAGAATGGTAACGGATATAGAGAACTACAACTCCCAGCAGTACTCTCTACAGAAATGCAGAAAGGTAACGGCTATAGGGGACTACAACTCCCAGCAATACTGTCTACAGAAACGCAGAATGGTAAAGGCTATAGAGAACTACAATTCCCAGCAGTACTATCTGCAGAAATGCAGAATAATTCCATCAGTCATAGAGGACTACAAAAAACATGTCACAGAACTG
>NW_017306445.1:1123564-1145668 GCF_000935625.1 Nanorana parkeri | reverse complement strand
CCCCCCCCCCCTAGTTTTGTCCATGGGTGCATCTATATTTACAGCAATGAAGAATGGCACAGGCTTTAGAGGACTACACATACCTGCAATACTTTATACAACAATAGCATTGCTGTATACATTACTGCTGGTATTTGTAGTCCTCTATAGAGGTTACCATTCTGCATTGCAGCAATGCAGAATGGCACCTGCTATAGATCACTACAAATACCAGCAGTACTTTATACAACATCAGAGTCAGGCTACAAATAATAATAATTTGAATTCATTATTTACCCTTACCTCTTCTGGCTGGATCTCCTGTCTTCAGCTGTTTCCTGGTGGGGGACTCAGGCTGCAGATAAACCACCCAGCGTCTGTGTGCTGCTTGCTGGGTCCTCCCAGCCGTCCGAGGCCCCATGGCTGCCCCATGATGTGCCCGTGTGCCTGCAGGTTTCTTCTTTGTTGCCCGGCTCCCTCCTCACTGAGTACACGGCGACCGGTGGGCCCCACAATATCTGCGCCAGGTTCGGTATCCGGCGGGCCCCCCCATTTCAGCGCCGGGAGTGTTCATATTGGTATCCGGCGGTGGACTGGCCCCCCCCATCTCTGCACCGGGAGTGTCGGATGAACGGATGACCCGACACTCCCGGCGAGGAGACAGGGGGGCGCTGGCCGCCGGATACCGGCCAGCAAGCCACACCATCTCTGAGCAGGGGACTCTGCTGGGTCCCTCCGGGCTCAGGCCCGGTGCGGCCGCAGCCTAGGTCACCTGAAGAGTTGCTGTTTTTTCAACTGCTTGACCTTCCTTATATTCAGTTCGGAGAGGGGTTCTGAAGTTAAAGCAGATGTGAAGCACAGTTGAGGGGCTCTAAAAATGGTGGGCTTTGCTGATAAGGAAGGCTTAAATGGCTGGTGAGGGAGGTATGCCATTAAGTGACATAATATGTAAAGTGACTGAGATGCTCTGGGGTGAAATACTCTATTTAGATCATAATATAAAAAAATATATTATCTAAAGCTGCTGAGTAATATACAATTGATTCATAAGATAATATACCTCTCATGGCTGCTAAAACATGTTATAAAATATGTTGTGAAGTGATACATTGTTGCTAAATGATATCCTGCTTCTGGGTGATGTATTATACCAGTGTTGCATGATATATTTTGCCTAATGATATTCTGTTGATGGATGATATGTTATTGTTGTCAAATATACTGTATATTATACCATGGCTGTTTAGTAATTTATTGGCAGGTGTTGCACTGTTAACACATGACTTCTGGGATGTATAATATACTGTTACTATGTAATAAACTGTTGCTGCGAGATATACTGTTGCTGCATAAAATACAGCTTCTGAAAGATATAATTTGGGGTTACTGGGTGACTTAATAGGCTACGCATTACAAACCCACCTAGTGGGTATAAATCTCAATGCTCATTAAATACTGTCTCCTCCTGTGGAGACCTAGGCTCCATTTACACCTATATTAAAAGGTACAATTAGGGATTCCTGTGTCAGGAACTTGCGATTTCCTGAAGCAGGAATCCCTAATCTGCTGTTTACCAATGTCAGCTGTCACCCAGAGCCGTAGCTAGCTCCTTTTGCGCCCGAGGCAAGAACAGAAAATTGTGCCTCCCCAACAGATGTGTGATGTCACCCGACACAGCACACGCGTGGCATCATGTGACATCATGCACCCGGCCTCCAGGATGACGGCACGCATGCGCAGAATGTGCTGTTGGTTGCAGTTAGGAATCAATCACTCTCCCTGGACACATTGATCATGCGTCCAGGGAGAGTGATTGATTCCTAACCACATGTAATCATATCACATATGACTACATGTGGCGTTCAGGCGTTTACATGCATCGGCTGTCACCCGATCATTACCTTGAATGGGTGACAGCTGCCGCTGCAGATTAGAGATTCTTGCTACAGGAAATCACATGTTCCTGGCCAGGGGCGGACTGACCTTTCGGGCAGTTGGGAATTGCCCGAGGATCTGAGGGCCAGGAGGTGGCCCGTGGCGAGGCTGCCCTAGCACATAGATGGGGGCGGGCGCCGGTCAGCAGACCGGGCCCGCACAGCTCTGCAAAATCAATGCAGTAATCCTAACACCGCTCTTGCATTAAGCGGTGTAATGAGCGGTCTTAGGATTTATGGGTGACAATGAGAGGCAGGGAATGGGCGGGGCTAGCCAGTTCCGAGACGGGATGCAGCAAGTGGGAAGACGGCTCGTGCTCTGCTCATAATGAAAAGCCTGAGAATAGACTGGCCGGGCAGTGGAGGGGATACAGGATGCCATATGGGACACCTGGGCAGCCAACAAGAGTGAGTCTCTCTGTTCTGGACATACCAATATTGGCTAAATGTATTGTGACACACTAACATTAGAGACTTTACAATGACTGACTGTAGAGAGACCTGAAAATGTATGGAGAGCAAATGTGTATACAGTCAGTGTATCACAAACAATACATTTGACTCATCCACTGTAACAGCGTAACAACTGGGGGGACCGATGGGTACATACAGTATGCACAACCATCAACCTGCCCATCCTGCTACAGTACATGCGACATGCACCACCATACTCATATCTGACGCACCGGAGGGGGGTGGGTGCAAGCGTCTGGCTTATGGCGCTAAACAGTCTATCACCGGGCCTGCCTGCAGGAGTTTAATGTGTTGCAGAGCACTAAGTCCATTGCGTTGCAGAGCACTGAGTCCATTGCATTGCAGAGCTCTGAGTCCATTGCGTTGCAGATCGCTGAGTCCATTGCGTTGCAGAGCGCTGAGTCCATTGCGTTGCAGAGCGCTGAGTCCATTGCGTTGCAGAGCGCTGAGTCCATTGCGTTGCAGAGCGCTGAGTCCTCAGTCCATTGTGTTGCAGAGCGATGAGTCCATTGCGTTGCAGAGCGGTGAGTCCATTGCGTTGCAGAGCGGTGAGTCCATAGAGTTGCAAAGTGCTGAGGCCATTGCGTTGCAGATCGCTGAGTCCATTGCGTTGCAGAGCGCTGAGTCCATTGCGTTGCAAAGCGCTGAGTCCATTGCGTTGCAGAACGCTGATGCCATTGCATTGCAGAGTCCTCAGTCCATTGCGTTGCAGAGTGGTGAGTCCATAGCGTTGCAGAGCGGTGAGTCCATAGCGTTGCAGAGCGGTGAGTCCATAGCGTTGCAGAGCGGTGAGTCCATAGCGTTGCAGAGCGCTGAGTTCATTGCGTTGCAGAACACTGAGTCCATTGCGTTGCAGAGCGCTGAGTCCATTGCGTCATTGCATGATCGGTTCCAGGAAACAAATTATTTTGCTGGCAAAGAACTAGCTTTGCAGTTCTCTCCAGGTTTTCTGGACTTGGCATGGCATCCTGGAACTGGGAGATTTCAAAGAGAATTGGGAGGGATGAAATCTCCATTCCTGGGTCCATGGTTTAGTAGGGGCCTGCACCTAATGATTGCACACCTGTGCACAGCCCTTATGGAAAGAGTGCTGGCTAATGTTCTGGGCTCCTGCTGGGAAGAGGAACAGAGGTGTTCAGGAGTCAGGAGGACTCCACCCAGAAGTCAGAGGGGAGCCAGGTGGCTGTGTGTGCTGGAGGCACCCCGGAGACAGCCGAGGAGACTTAAGCTGGCCATATACCTTACAACCATAGCATGACTTTCGTTGTTCGATGGTTGAAAGGTAATTAAAATCTTGTACTATCTCCCCATCTTGGACAGGCAGATCGTACTTGCGATCATCGCAATCCCTCCCTGCTGAGGGGCGGGCTTCCAATGATTCCAATGCTGAGCGAGCAGTGTGCGCTTGCGCACAACTGCCCGTTCGGCATTTGTCTTCCGAGCACGCCACTAAACCGCCAAAAATCTTACAATTTTCGGCAGGTTTTCAAGTGTGTTTGGAAGACAAAAGACGTGCGACTGTACAGGGGAAATGGTCACACGCCTTCCATACACCTGCCGATTATCGTACGATCGCGGGAGCACCCGCGATTATAGTACGATAATCAGCAGGTGTATGGGCATCTTAACAGAGCCAGTGACACACAAGGGATGTGTGTAAGAGTCACACAAGAGGTGGGCTGTGGCTCCATTAAAGAAAACTCTAATGTCCAGGGATTGGGACACATGGAGTATGTCGGTGAGATGATATGTTTGCATACTCTGTTGTACTGCTGAAGAAAGCTAACTTTCTGTTACAAAAGAACTAAATAAAGAGTTTCTATTCAAACCTCACCACCATGGGCAAGACTAAAGAGCTGTCAAAGGACGTTGGGGACAAGATTGTAGACCTGCACTAGGCTGGAATGGGCTACATGACTATCAGCAAGAAGCTTGGTGAGAAGTAAACAACTGTTGGAGCAATTATTCGCAAATGGAAGGAATGCAGAAATCGCATTAACTCGAAAAATGCTGACTATGACCCTAAGAACACCATCCCCACAGTCACGGGGGTGGAAACATTATGATTTGGGGCTGTTTCTCTGCTAAAGGTACAGGCCGACTTTGCCGCATTGAGGGGCCAATGGACGGGGCCATGTATTGTAAAATCTTGGATGAGAACTTCCTTCCCTCAGCCAGAACGCTGAATATGGGTCATGGATGGGTCTTTCAGCATGACAATGACCCAAAACATACCGCCAAGGCAACAAAGCAGTGGCTCAAGAAGAAGCACATTAAGGTCATGGAGTGGCCTAGCCAGTCTCCAGACCTTCATCCTAAAGAAAATTTATGGAGGGAGCAGTCAATGTGTTGGAGGAGGAGTCCCATTGCATACCCTCTTCCAACACCGATAACGTCTGTACCCTCTGCATCCCTCTTCCTACAGTGTTCACCTCTGCCAAGCAGTGTAGGAGGAGGGTGCAGATGTGAGAAGCATTAGTAAAAGGTTGCAGGGGGTGCAGAGGTGGGCAATATAGGAAGAGGGATGCAGGGGGTACAGATGTAAACTGTGTAGGAAGAGGGATGCAGGAGGTGCAGAGGTTCAGCGTGTGGAGCTGTGAACAGGGCCAACTGATCGGAAGCCGATTAATCGATTATTGAAAAAGTTGACAACTTTTCCAATAATCGATTATAATCGATTATGTCGATTAGTTGTTGCAGCCCTATAAACAGTGTAGGAAGAGGGATATGGCAGGTGCAGGAATGTTTATGCGGGTGGGGCTTGTATGTGGTGGAGTACAAAGGGTCCCATACTCTCGTATTGCCCAGGGGGCCCCATGTGTTGGCAGTCTGCCCCTGTTTTTAGCGCAGGAATCCCTAGTCACACCAGAAATATAGGTGTTAATGGATCCTAAAAAATTATATAATGTACTACAGTGGGACTGGGAAGCAATCTAGTGGCCATATTGTATTATTACAACAGCAAACTACATTCAAACTGGGACACTCCATCTAGTGGCCATATTGTATAATTACAACAACAAATTACATTTGAACTGCAAAAAATATATTAAAAACAGTTGTTTTTGGCATTATTCACCCAAAACAAATGTTCATGTTGCCTCCGTGAAGAACGCTACTGTATAGTGAAAGCTGGCATATTCCTGTCTGAAAGGACAGTGGTATTATAGGCATTACGTTTATTAAATTGTCACAGCATTTGCTGGGAACAGTTCATGCTTCAGTTAAAACACGTGGTGGCAGGGATAATTTGTGTGTAAAGGGTTAACTGCAGAGTTAACCAACCCTGGTGACGATTGCTCTCAATCTGCTGGCCTGAGATTGTCCTGTGAGCTGGGAAATCTCTGTGCATGCTGAGGCTGGAGTGGTACTGCCACATCCTTGTAACGGCTGGCTCGGTTCAGAACTGTGTATAGACGCATGTCGTGGATGTACAGTGAGTTTGGACCGGGCCTCCCCATCACATAAACCACTGAAGAAAGTGCTAGATTGTACCATATATGATATAGGTTCTCACTGCAGATTTTATAGGGACCTCAGCTAGTTTTATCACCCCATAAATTTGTGTCCATATATCCCAATTCTGTGGATGGCACTTGGTAACCAGAGAAAATGACTTCATATACAGTATAAGAAGTGAGGGAATTCGATATCGCTATACTCGCTAAGATTGTATATGTACATCCTCATTCTTAGATTGTGTATGTGTTGTATGTTTATTGTAAAATGTTGGCTCAAAATAAAGAATTAAAAAAAAAAAAAAGAAGTGAGGGAATACACTTCCCTTCAGGTCTTTGTCTTAATTTGGCCTTATTATCACCCACACACCAATTCCTGCAATACTCTCATGACTGTGAGAATGAACTGAAAGCTCCACCTGGTGGCTCAATATGTAATCTACAACCACAGCCAGGCCCAATGGAGCCACAAGGAGTATGGAACTCCACCTGCTGGCTCCAAAAGAATTAAAGTGACACTAAACTCAGGAGTTAAGTCTTAAAAATGCATTCAAGTAACTTAAAGGAGAACTATGAGGTGAGTGAAAATCACTCATCCTCATAGGTCGAGCCGACATGTGGCAATTAAACTGTCACACGTCGGCTCAATAGAGTGGGAAGTGAGCGAACGCATACTGTTGCTCGTAGAGAGCCGTGACTGTCACTCACGGCTCCCTGCAGGGATTCCCCCCCCCCCTGTCCGATTCTCCAGCGCTGAATGGCGGAACGGACGGGGCGGGTACAGCTGGCTCTGCCTCTAGATAGGCAGAGCCAGCTGTCACTCGTGCAGCTGGGTGGATCTCGACAGCATTGCCGGAATCCGTCCCGGCTGCGGCGGTCTCAGTATACTGTGAGCTGTACTTGGCAATATACTGAGCTTTGGGTCATGGGAGGATGCTAGTATATGTCCTCCTGTGACCCTTAAAGGAGAACTATGGGGTCAGTGTTTTTCTCCATAGTTCACCGAAAGTGTCTCATAGTGACAGCTGGCTCTGCCTATCTAGAGGCAGAGCCAGCTGTACCCGCCCCCTCCCCCGTCAGCGCTGGCAGATCGGAGCGGGGAGAGGGGAATCCAGCCCCTCCCCCTGTCACGGCAGAGAGCCGTGACAGGATCGAGAGGTGAGGGAACCTGGTATGTGTTCGCTCACCTCCCGATCTACTGAGCCGACCTGTGACAGTCTCAATGTCACAGGTCGGCTAGAACTATGAGGTGAGTGGAAATCACTCATCTCATAGTTCTCCTTTAAGAGAACTATGGGGAAAACACTAACTCCATAGTTCTCTTTTAGCTATTAACAAAAATGTATCTTATTTGTGTATCACTCAGCTGAAAATTCTCAAATCATCTCTGAATTCATGCTGACACTGTTCTTCCTTCTGGAGGGTGGTTACTTTTGTTCCCCATGGTCCCTGTGTGTGTTGTAAAGTAGCCACCGCTCCAAGACTCAGATTCTCAGTCCACTCCTGGCTGGCCCACAATTTGAGAATCCTTTTTAACAACATTATACACCAGCGGCCACTGTGATAAATATACAGGTGAAACTCGAATATTTAGAATATCGTGCAAAAGTTCATTTATTTCACTAATGCAACTTAAAAGGTGAAACTAATATATGAGATAGACTCATTACATGCAAAGCAAGATAGTTCAAGCCGTGATTTGTCATAATTGTGATGATTATGGCTTACAGCTCATGAAAACCCCAAATCCACAATCTCAGAAAATTAGAATATTGTGAAAAGGTGCAATATTCTAGGCTCAAAGTGTCCCACTCTAATCAGCTAATTAAGCCATAACACCTGCAAAGGGTTCCTGAGCCTTTAAATGGGGTCTCAGTCTGGTTCAGTAGGAATCACAATCATGGGAAAGACTGCTGACCTGACAGTTGTGCAGAAAACCATCATTGACACCCTCCATAAGGAGGGAAAGCCTCAAAAGGTAATTGCAAAAGAAGTTGGATGTTCCCAAAGTGCTGTATCAAAGCACATTAATAGAAAGTTATGTGGAAGGGAAAAGTGTGGAAGAAAAAGGTGCACAAGCAGCAGGGATGACCGCAGCCTGGAGAGGATTGTCAGGAAAAGGCCATTCAAAAGTGTTGGGGACTTTCACAAGGAGTGGACTGAGGCTGGAGTCAGTGCATCAAGAGCCACCACACACAGACGGATCCTGGACATGGGCTTCAAATGTCGTATTCCTCTTGTCAAGCCACTCCTGAACAACAAACAACGTCAGAAGCGTCTTACCTGGGCTAAAGAAAAACAGACCTGGTCTGTTGCTCAGTGGTCCAAAGTCCTCTTTTCTGATGAGAGCAAATTTTGCATCTCATTTGGAAACCAAGGACCCAGAGTATGGAGGAAGAATGGAGAGGCACACACTGCAAGATGCTTGAAGTCCAGTGTGAAGTTTCCACAGTCTGTGTTGATTTGGGGAGCCATGTCATCTGCTGGTGTTGGTCCACTGTGCTTCATTAAGTCCAGGGTCAACGCAGCCGTCTACCAGGAGATTTTGGAGCATTTCATGCTTCCTTCCGCAGACGAGCTCTATGGGGATGCTGACTTCATTTTCCAGCAGGACTTGGCACCTGCCCACACTGCCAAAAGCACCAAAACTTGGTTCAATGACCGTGGGATTACTGTGCTTGATTGGCCAGCAAACTCGCCTGACCTGAACCCCATAGAGAATCTATGGGGCATTGCCAAGAGAAAGATGAGAGACATGAGACCGATCAATGTAGAAGAGCTGAAGGCTGCTATTGAAGCATGCTGGTTTTCCATAACACCTCAGCAGTGACACAGGCTGATAGCTTCCATGCCACGCCGCATTGAGGCAGTAATTGCTGCAAAAGGGGCCCAAACCAAGCACTGAGTACATATGCATGCCTGTACTTTTCAGAGGTCCGATATTGTTCTATGTACAATCCTTGTTTTATTGATTGCATGTAATGTTCTAATTTTCTGAGATTGTGGATTTGGGGTTTTCATGAGCTGTAAGCCATAATCATCACAATTATGACAAATCACGGCTTGAATTATCTTGCTTTGCATGTAATGAGTCTATCTCATATATTAGTTTCACCTTTTAAGTTGCATTAGTGAAATAAATGAACTTTTGCACGATATTCTAATTATTCGTGTTTCACCTGTATTGTTCATTTTAGAACAGTTATTAGTACTCTATGACAAGGTATCTAGATGATGGTTAGGAATTATCTACATTCTATAGTTACATTACTAGAAGAATGCAGGAGTTAAAATTACGTTTTTGTTCCCCCCTTAGTTTTAGTTTGAAATTCAGATGAAATATTCATAATAAAATAAAATGATAAGATGCGCATTCGCTTAGTTGGTTAGCGATAAAAAATAAGTTTTAGTTTAAATAAAAAATTGTAGCTAGAAAGGTCATAATTTAAAAACTAACTTACCCCACTGGACTTCTCCAAGATGGCGTTGGGGGTAATGTCTGGGTTTAGTACCAATATGGTGCTAGTCTGCATCATTAAAGAAGAACTCCAGGCAAATAAAATCTTAACCTTCGCAGTGTGGCTACCCCCGCACTGCAAGGGTTAAGTGCCCATCTTGTCTAGGGAGCTAAAATAACAGAGTTAAGGCTGTGTCACACTGCAGGTGTAGCGTTGCTAAGCGATGCGAAGAAAAGCAAAAAAATCACAACCTTCCACTTCACACCGCACCGCACCTTGTCTACACTGTAATTTGTACTGTATTTTTGTCATGGTTCCCTCTACAGATTCTGCTTGTCATGGATTCCTCTACAGAGTGGTTAAACCAGGTACGCCCTTAATATTTCTTCTGTTTCATGAGACCAAATAATGATTATCCATTAAAATGATGCTTCAATAAACAAAATGATGTGATTATAGGTAATATATCTGGACAGGAGGAGACGGATTTTAGCTTCCATCTATATAGATTATCAATTATTTTAAGGATTCGAATTTTAGCATTCATTTTATTGCGCGGATTCAGCTTCTTAAAGTCAGGTAAGAGACTTAACAAAAATAGCTCATCTGCATCTCTGGGTGCTAGGTTTGGGGGAACAATAATCGGGGCTTTTAAAGCTTCCAAAACTTTTTCAACAGTGTTTTGCTGAACAAGTTTTTTTCCCTGGAACAACCACATCTGCAGGAGTAGTACTGCAATCTGAAATCACATAAAAATATTTTGCTGTAAACGCAATATTCTTACACTGATTCCATTGCACTGTAACAATCTTGAATTTGAATTGACCAACAACCTGTCATGTCAGTACTCTGCAATGCTATTTCTGTGCTCCTCAACAACAGGATGTAGCTCTATATATGTCTCCACACTTACCGATACTTCCGCTAGCATTGATCCGGCATCCCGGGCAATCAAGAAGCTGGACATAGGGCACGTGTCATGCCACCTGACTTTTTGGTTGCCCGGGAAGCTGGCTCCATGATGTTTGGCCGGCTCCCCAGCCAATCAACATCGAGCAGGCTAAACAACATGGAGTCGGCTTCCTGGCCCATCAGCATTGAGGAAGACTCCATGCTGTGTGACCGGTCCAATGCTGTTTGGCTGGGAGGAAATATCCCTCTGACCTGAAGTTCCATAATCGAGGGTACGTATCGGAGCATTTGGTTGAGTACCAGAACATGCAGTAATACTTGGTATCTGCACCAAGACAGATAGTAGCATCGGTTTCCAGTGCATCCCTCGCACAGACCAATATTATCGAGGAAACAGGCAGTTATTCACAAAGTATTTCGTTTAAATTGTTAATTGTGACCGTTAATAATATTCCACCCATCATTTACTGCCACCCATCATTCACTGCCATGGACGGTATATTCTTAACAGTCAACATTAACCATTACAAACAAATACTTTGTAAAAAAAATGCCGGTTTCCTCGTTAATCCCGTCTGTACGTAAGCGCAGATACTGGATCGGCGTTCTCAACAGAACAAGAGCACTAAAATTTTAAACAAGTGGCTGCCTGAGGTCCCGCGCTTGCTGGGGACCTCTGCAGCCTTCCTGTTAACCATTCGGTGTCATGTCGGAGGGGGGTTGGGAAGGGGCCCTTCATGGTTTCTTGCACCATGGGTCTTTAAGACCCCTAATGTCACCTAGGGACCCCCAGAGAAGGGGACCCCCATATATTTCATTATATAATTAAATGTTTATAAATGTATTTATTTCTTTAAAAAGTTAGATGACAGCTGGATAGGATAGCACTAGGCTCTGAATAGAACATGCCACTCAAACTTCTCCTCTGGACTGACTAGATGCTTTTGGAAACAGAGAAGAACTGAGTGACAGAGGAGAAGTGAGTGAGATTCTGATTGGCTGGTCGCGTGTGGACGCTTTGTGATGCCTTCTTTAAATCGCATGTTGTGACACACATGTTGTGTGTGGCTAGAGAGGAACTTTTTCATCTCATGACACTGCGCTATGCACGCTGTCGCCGGCCAGACTGGGGGATCGGAACTTACTAGACACACTGCTCGCAAAGGGCCGCGAGTCGCTGCTCGCATATGCTACACGCCGCTTCGCGTGCAGTGTGTCACGGCCTTAAAAAGAGATACAACTCAGGAGTAGGGATAAGCTCAGGCCCAGTGCACACTTGAGCACCTCTGAACTCGGGATCTACACGGGGCAACCTGCCCAATCAGCTGCAGACTGGGGCATTCCCAGCCCTGCAGCTGAAAATAAACTAAGGGGTAGGATGCTTCGGCTGACATCATTGACCTCATAGGTCCACATGGCCAAATAAGGTCAATGTCATTGACCATAGATAGCCAAGTGGCCATATAAGGTCAATGACGTCACTGCATCCTGCTGCTTTGCTAACGTGCATTGGGCATACAAGGCATTCCTTCATTGAATGAGGGGCAGTGACGTCGCAATCTGCCCCTCGACCAGTCAGAGAACACCTTTTATACATTGATAAAAACACTAGGAGGGGAATTTATCAACCTGCCACAGACAGGATCTGGAGCAGTTGCCCAAAGTAACGGAGGGGAATTTATCAACCTGGCACAGACAGGATCTGGAACAGTTGCCCAAAGTAACCAGTCAGCTTCTATCTTTAATTTTTCAAAGCTTAACTGAATAAACTGAATGTAGAAGCTGATTGATTAGTATGGGCTACTGCTCCAGATTCTATCTGCTCCAGTTTTGATAAATTCCCCCCTAGGTGTTCTCTGAATGGTGGCTGTGCTAGGTGAGTGGCCCTCTGTGTTTTCACAGCAGAGGGGAAACACCATACAGGGCCGACCAGCACTCTCTTAGCTCTGGCTACTAGGATGCTATACAGCAGTGGTCCCCAACCCCCGGGCCGCGGCCGGGTACCGGTCCGTGGATCAAATGGTACCGGGCCGCCCACGGCGGGGGCGCTGCAAGCGGGGGGCGCTGAGAGCGGAGGGCAGGGAGCGCCGAGAACAGGGGGCGGGGACGGAGCGTGGATCGCTCAGAGCGGGGACAGAGCATGGAGCGCTCAGAGCGGGGGGCGTGGACAGAGCGGGGGTGTGGAGTAGTGACAGGCTCTGTCACCTCCCTCAGCCTCTGTCCTCAGCGGTTGCTGCCCGTTCCTGTCACACAGGAGTTCTAGCAACAGTGCCTGCTAGAACTCCTGTGTTGGAGGTGACAGGTTGAATAAAGTGTACCTGTCACCTCCAAATGTTATCACACAGGGGATTTGTTAACCCCTGTGTAATAGCAATACAGTTAAGTTTAAAAAATAAATAATAAAAAATATTAAAAACGTAACAAAATAAAAAGGTGATAAAGTAAAAATAATAAAACAAAACAAAAATACCAAATATTATATAATAAGTATTTACTGTTTGTGTTCCTATGTAATAAATAGTTAAACAAAAAATATTAAAAACGTAACAAAATAAAAAGGTGATAAAGTAAAAATAATAAAACAAAACAAAAATACCAAATATTATATAATAAGTATTTACTGTTTGTGTTCCTATGGGTCCTATGTGCAGTGCTCTATCGGTATGTCGCATTAGCAGGGCTATTATCCAAATTTCAGTGTAATAGCAATACAGTTAAGTTTAAAAAATAAATAATAAAAAATATTAAAAACGTAACAAAATAAAAATGTAAAAAATAAAAATAATAAAACAAACAAAATGTTTCCAAAGTAAATAAAAATTGAATAAATGAAAACCAGCCCCGCTGCCCCTATCTGCACGCGAATAAACGCGCAGTGTTTTCAAATGCGATTGTGTGCAACCGCACGGGCAGGGCTGTATTGCAGCAGGAAAACGCTCAATCTGCCTGGCACGACTGTGGTGCCGTTAGAAAATAATGGTACTGACAGCACAAATTAAAATTATTAAATCAAAACAATCAGCGGGCCGCGGTAAAATGATCAAACGTTGACCGGTCCACGTCGATAAAAAGGTTGGGGAGCACTGCTATACAGGACTAGTGTGGTCTAGTGTGTTGTGAAAGCTCTGGCAGTGTGCGTTATATCACGCACTGCTCGAGCTGTCACAGTGTACATTCCATTCAGGTCCCTGCACAGCAGTGCACTGTGCTGCACTTTCATCCAGTGCTCCGCAAAAAAATGCAGGACATCCGAATTCTTCTGCAGCAAATCAACTTTCACAGGCATCCCAACCTGAAAGAATTGATTTCAGGGAGGCGCCTTTCTCATTTCAGGAAGGTGCCATCCCCTCCCCCCACCGCCCCCCACCATCCGTCAGGGGATAGGGGACCACCTGAAATGATGGCAGATAGCAGAGGAGCTAATGCTTCCCTTGCTATCTGCTGCGTTTTTTTTTTTTTATTCTTTTGCCGTCGGAGTAAAAGAAAAAAAAAGACAGCATGAAAATGAATAGCTCGATTGCTATTGGCTATTTCAATTTGCCATAGCCAATAGCAGGCGACTATTGCACTGTCAATCAGATTACCTTATGGAGAGCTTCAGGTACACCTCTGCTGATTGAGAGCAGCAAAGGGGCAGGTGCAATAGCCAACCTGCTATTGCAAATTAAAATAGCCAATAGCAATCAAGCTATTCATTTCCATGCTGTCTTTTTTTTTTCTACTTTTGATGGCGGTTGGTGGCCCTGATGTCAGAATTAAAAGAACAAAACAAAAATCAGACAGCAGGTAAAGGTTTACTATGGAGCAGATTAAACCTTTCCGGGATAAAATATTTCTCTCTCCCGGCTGTCTGGGAGTGGCTATCTTATAGCGGGAGACTCCCAGAACGTCCAGGAGAGTTGAGATGTCTGCTATCACACTTGTGTTGTATCGTAAATAGGACACGTAAAAACAATTGTTTTCTATGTGTCCTTGCGGTGACCTGCATTGATCTGGTGCGATAAATCGCAGGTCGCTGCTATATGTGCGAATGGGCCCTTAGGCTTAGGATTCACAGTTGCCACTTGTGTCTTTGTCCTCTATACGCAGAGGAAAGTCTGTTTAGACTAGATGCTGTGTTTAAATGACAGGTTTACATGTATCTGCTTTGGATGCATCTGGTACCAAGTCCCAGGGGCGTCCCGGGGTGGGGTATCACCCAAAGTGGGTACTGGGTGACACACCGCCATGATTTCATTACACATGACATCATGGCGCATGTGAGTCATCAACGCGCACAACGATGTCACGCGCTGTTACTTGCAGGCGGCCATCTTCGTGACAGAGAGAGGAGGGGACGTTCACTCGGCGGGATAAGGTATGTCACTGGGTCCCTACCTCTCTCGTGCAACTGTCGGGCTCTCGGTCCATGATCGAGTGCCTGACTTTTCAGAGGGGGTGGCTCCAAAATGACTGCCAGTCATTTTGGTGTCACCCTCCAATGGTGTCACCCAGGTGCGGGCTGCACCCCCTTAGTGACGCCACTGCCAAGTCCTAGGATCACTTAGATCCTTAGGCTACATTCACACTATGTGCAATTAGATGTGTTCATAAAGCTTTTTTAAATGCATATATATATGCATCTAATTTCCAATGCATTTATTCACACATTGCATTTAGATGCTTTTATCTGCAGTCAGTTTATCTGTTTTTAGAAAAAAAATAGGTCAGGTGCATCTAGGAATTGGTTTTAACTTCTAAAACGCACAAAAACACATATAAAAACGTGACTTGATGCAAGGACTTTGTATGAGATGCATCTAAACGCATGCATCTCATACAAAGAGCAGGAATCCCCAATCTGCCTTTTACAAGTGGAAGCTGTCACTCCTTCAAGTTAATGATCAGGTGACAGCCGCTGCATTTAATCGCCGCCTCATCATGCGTCCAGGGAGACTGATTAATTCCTAAGCGCATGTATTCATATCACGTACCATTACAGGTGAAACTCGATTAATTAGAATATCGTGCAAAGTTCATTTATTTCACTAATGCAACTTAAAAGGTGAAACTAATATATGAGATAGACTCATTACATGCAAAGCAAGATAATTCAAGCCGTGATTTGTCATAATTGTGATGATTATGGCTTACAGCTCATGAAAACCCCAAGAACCCCAAATCCACAACCTCAAAAAAGTAGATTATTACATGCACTCAATAAAACAAGGATTGTACATAGAACAATATCGGACCTCTGAAAAGTACAAGCATGCATATGTACTCAGTACTTGGTTTGGGGCCCTTTTGCAGCACTTACTGCCATTACTTTTGCACGATATTCTAATTATTCAAGTTTCACCTGTACATGCTGTGTGCAGGCGTTTACATGCAGCGGCTGTGACCCGATCATTAACCTGAATGAGTGAGTGACAGCTGCCGCTTGTAAACGGTAGATTAGGGAATCCTGCTGCAGGAAAACGCCTGACACAGGAATCCCTAATCATACCTAAACATATAGGTGTGAATGGAACCTTAGAAGTTCAAATTGTTTCGTAATTGCACCTGACGAGTAGATAAAATCATCTAGATGCAAGGTGTGAATAGATCCATTGTAATTTATTAGGTGCATATATATGCGTTTACTGTTGCTGTTTAAATGCATCTAATCGCATATAGTGTGAATGGAGCCTAAATCTGCTTTACTCCAACCACTAAGGCAGTGGTGGCGAACCTTGGCACTCCAGCTGTGCCAAAACTACATATCCCAAGATGCATCTGGGAGTTATGCCTGTGGCTGTCAGAGCCTTGCAATGCCTCATGGGACTTGTAGTTCCAAAACAGCTGGAGTGCCAAGGTTCGCCATCACTGCACTAAGGGCTAGTTCACACCAGATGCAGTGGTGATGCAGTCCGTTCAGTTTGGCAGCTGCATCAAAATCACGTCACAATGTTTTCCAATGGGATTTCTGGTGCTCTGTTCACACCAGTGCAGTTCCTTCCGAAGCAGTCAGAAAAAAAATGCTGCTTGTCTCATTTTAGCTGCACCTGATCGCAACGGAACGCATTAGAACAGAAAGCATCCAAAATGAAAAAAAAAAAACCCAGAATTGGCAGTGCTCTGACAGGGAGAAGAAAGTGACATAATATCTGTAAACAATAAGTCAAGGCAACTGGACTTGCTGTATTTTATCTTGAAGACGTTTCACTAAACAACTGACCAGCTTTCTCAATTCAGAATTAAGAAAGCTGGTTGGATGGCCAGTGAAACGTCTTAAAGAAAAATACAGCAAGTGCAGTTGCCTTGACTTATTTTTTACAGATATACCATGACCTGGATGAATGAGAACCTTCACAGACACAAGTGACATAATGGGCCAATTTGCATTTTGAGGTTCAAAAAACAAAAATGCATCATATAGTGGCAAAACGCATCGCACTGCAGTTGTGCAGATGCTCAGTTTTGGTGTGAACTAATCCTCAGGCTAGGTTTACACCTGCACTACACCCGATCATGTGCTGGTGCACACAGCGATTGCCGCGCGGCCCCATTGATTTCAATGGGGTAACATCCACGTGGCAATCGCTAAAAAAAGGTACAAGTACCCTTTTTTGCAGCACACGACTCAATCATGTTCACTTGCACGGGCGGAATCCTGGCGGGAAACCGCACGATCTGCCCCGGCGCATTAGAAAATAATGGCACCCACAGCGCGATCGGTTCACACCTTCGCGACTCCTGACCGCGCGGCAATCGTGCACAAAGCCGCTCGGCTTGCTGAGCGGCCAGGAGTCGCCTAGGTGTGAGCCTAGCCTCAGGCTTCATTCACACTTGTGTTTTTATACAGAGATCTGTCTGTCAAATCTGTTGGGCTAAATGCTTCATGTTTCTAGATGCTTAAAGTGACGCACCTTTACAGGCATATGCGTTTAGATGCATCTGTCCTTTGAAACAGTCCATTGAAGCAGCCAATGAGATTTCAGCAAATGCGTCTTGCGTTTACATGTGTTTTTGGTGCCTTTAGAAGTAAAAAACATTTCCTAGATGCAGCCAAACTGACTGCAGATAAAAGCATCTAGATGCATGGTGTGAATATAGATCCGATGGAAATCATTAGATGCATATAAATGCATTTACAAAAAACCTTTAAACGCATCTAATCACATATAGTGTGAATGGAGCCTAAGCACCAACAAGCATTTAACCTTTGCAGTGCTGGGCAGGCGGCCCCACCACAATGGTACTTGTTTTGTCTGACTCAATAGAAAGTAAAAGCCTAAGCACCAACAAGCATTTAACCTTTGCAGTGCTGGGCCGGCGGCCCCACCACAATGGTACTTGTTTTGTCTGACTCAATGGTAGAAAGTAAAAGCCACCCATTTGGGGTCCCATCTCTTGCAATGCTCATTTACTGTTCTCCATTTGCAGCATGACAATGTAACATGTTCCATTTGATGTGCGATGTTCTGCATCCCCCGTGTACCAGGAGAACACCTGTCCGCTCTATCCTCCACTGACAGCCGGGCACACTGACTTATGTGGCAGCCAGCCAATGGGAGGGCGGGAGGCCCCGGAAGCCCTTCACACAGCCGAGGAGAGGAGGAAGGGACTCTGCGGCTGCTGCTGCTGCCTGGATCGCTGGAGCAGCTACGGGGAAGGAAAGCAGCCGGCTTGTCCCGGGCCTGTCGCTGTACGATCCAGAAGATGAGCCCACATCCGGCTCTGTGCAATCAGTCAGAGGGGACACCGGACTAGGTGTGAATGGTTCGGGCTGATCGTTGTGTGTGAGTAAAGCTGCATCCCTTCTATGTCCATCACTGGCCTGCCATGTCTCCATCCATCTGTAGATGTGAACACACGCAGCCATTGCCTGTCACTGAGGAGCTGTGGATGACAACACAGACATGTCTACATGTGTCTACACGTCTGGAGGATCACCTCCTCTGTATACAGCATGTCATCAGTGTGCTCCCAGTCATCTATTTATGATAGGATGGAGCAGTGTTCATCATTGTAGAGGTGTATAGAAAGTCATGTGTAATTCTACTCATATCACATGTTATATGTCACAGTCCCCCATCATCCTGACATATGATGACATGTTGGGGGATGTCTGCCAGTTGCTGGGTGTATTACTGCAGATCTCCGATAGATAATGTGATTTATATCACCCATGTACAGTAGATGACCCTCCATGTACCTGATTCCATGGTGCAAAGATGGTGTGGTTTGTAGTTTACAGCTATTAAAGCAACAGGATGAAGAAATACATCTGAACCAGGGGTGGGAAACTCCGACCCTCCAGCTGTTGTGGAACTACAAGTCCCATGAGGCATTGCAAGACTGACAGTTACAAGCATGACTCCCAGAGACATGATGGGTTTTGTAGTTAAAGCTCAGCCAGAGGGCTACCCCTGGTTTAAACACAGAATCTAGAGCAGGGTGGGCAACTTCAGCCCTCCAGCTGTTGTGGAACTACAAGTGCCATGAGGCATTGTAAGACTGACAGTTACAGGCATTCTGGGATTTGTAGTTTCACCATAGCTGGAGTGGTGAAGTGGCCTACACCTGAACTAGGGGATCAATCTGCCAAAGATCGTATTGTTTATGGTAGATGCTGGCAAGTTGAACCTCACCGTAAGCGGCAGATTTACTAAAAGGAATGTAAAAGTGAGAAATCACTGAGGGACATTGCATGCTCACATAAGTGCGCTGATGTACATGTGCATAGGGAGCGCGATCTCTGATCCTATTTAGAGAATCGTACAGTGACATTCAATGCGTGTGTTGCACCTCCAGTTTGCTGTATGCATTGGACATATAAATAATGCTGCTTTGTAACTTCTAATACTGTGCAATGATCTGTGTTTTTCTGTGCGAGAACAACGCACGTCACTGCCGGGGCAATCAAAAACGATTTTTTTTAATGTTCCCGGGTTACACTGCGACGATGACTTGAGGTGGATTGCAGTGCATTGGGGAAACTCCATCAGTTACCACAACGCAAATGAGCTGCGGTGGAATAATTTAATAAAGTGTCATTTTGTGACGCTTCAATAAAGTTAAAAAGAAAAAAAAATGTAAATGGCATGATGCTCTGAAACAGTACAAAGCGTCGCTTCCATTACACCTCCGTACACAGCAGACACTAGTTGAACAGGCCACAAAAAATCCCCAAATGTGACCAGCTCACTAAGCAATGTAAAGCATCATATCACACCAACCCGTACCCAGTGTTACTGGAAATTGTGCACACGCTCTGACCCTGGTCACAGTGGACATATCTGCACATGCACTCTGTCATATCCCCAGCACCGCATGCACTGTGGCACTATACTGTTGTTTACAGTAACCTTTAATATAAAACTGAACCTTTATTTTGAATGGAAATCTTGTCCCCTACCAGCATGCTGCAGAGCAGGACTATTGCTCTGTGTGGAAGCAACAGCCTCTCTACAGAGATCCAACATGCCCCCTGCTGATTGCAGAGCTTTAGGTTTGACTCAGCACAGGGCATGTTGGACCTCTGTAAGAGACTGCTGCTTCCACACAGAGAGCAAAAGTCCTTCTCTACAGCATCCCACCAGGAGACAGGCTTTCCACTCGAAACAAAAGGCATTGGAGGTGACTTTAAGCATGCTGGAAGGAGCCAGACTTTTCTACCCAGACTGTGGCTGCTTTCTGAAGTTGCATGCACGTTAATGTGCGTTGTGGAAAGGCAGCTCATTTATTATAAATAGACTGCCTACGCACACGTGATAAAAAGGTGCATATGACACAGTTTTAGCAATGCAACGCACCACAATCGTGCCAAGTGCAATATGGTTTGCTCTCTAGTACTGTGTGTTGGGTTGCTTTTCACAATGAATGGCACCTCATGGCATGAATGGGCTGAGAGTGTACATTCCATGGCGCATGCCCCATACAGTGCACACAGAAAATCCCTGGCGGAACAGAGGAGGAAATTTGTTTGGCAGAAGAGACTTTGCATGTCCCTTCTGTCAAAAACCCACACCTCCCAGCAAACTCTTTTTTCTCACTTTAATACCGATTACTTGACTGCAACATTAGGGCTCGTGTAGTGGAGTTCATTTCAAATGCAGCCATTTTCTTTCTGAAGCACTGTTTAAACGCATGCATGCAAACGCAGCATTTGACAAAAAAAGAAAGGGCTGGCACTTTTTTTGCCTGCAATACCAGTGGACCTGCTGCGCCCCAAAAAACAAGGCAAATGCAGGCACTGACCTGTCAACTATACTTCTCCTGACTGACGCTGACCTGCGTTTGACATGCATCCTACAAATATGTAAATTGCATGAAATCATCGCCCATGTGCACAAACCCTTACCGATTGGTTGCTGTGCCGAATGAGCCTCTATATGTAATTAGCAAAAAAACATGTATAATCTTGTTAAAGAAGGACTCCAGGCAAAACTTTGTTTAACCCTTGCAGTGGGTCCACCCACTGCTTGTTTTGGTCTAGGTTCAAAAATAACAAAGTGATACTCACCTGAACCTCACAGCCAGCTGGCTGTTAGAGAGCTCCTTCCAGCCTGTCTCCTCCTACACTGCAGTGATGGTATGTCCCCCGCTATCCTTACGTTCTATACGCACTGTATAGAACATGATGACTCACGGGACCTTAGACCACTGGGGTGGAGGGGGGAGAGAGGCTCCAGGGACCGGTCTAAAAGGAAGCTGGCTCTGCGGATCGGGTGAGTACAACTTTTTTCATTGTAGCACCTTGATGAAAACAAAACACTGAACCCTTGCAGTGCAGGGGTAGCCCCACTCCATGGGTTAATAACTGTTGACTGGAGTTCTTCTTTAACACCTTCCAGACCAGCTCACTCTACGCTGTCACCAGCAGTTGCCGGTCACTGTTGATTGGGAATTAGGGACAGGCTTTTGGGTTGTCACCAGAACAGGAATAGATAGGAAATCTTCCAATAGGGACACTAATTCTGACCCTGCTAATTATCAGGGATTTCCTTCTCTTTGGAAGGATTTCCTGTTGTGGTTCTCAGACAGGAAGTAAAGGAAAATCTCTGCATTGTGACACAGATGGCAAAGAAAAGCTGACAGGGGTTATAATAACCCTCCTTTTCTCTATCCAAGAGTTCACTATAAGTTACATAAAGACAGCGTTTTCGAACACTGCTCTAAAATTTTTTTTTATTGCTGTTTATTGTCATGATTGGACATATTGATATACAATAGTATACATTTTGAATGGCACTTTTGACTAAATGCTGAAAGTGCCATTTTCCTGCCGTTACATTGGGGCATCCCTGCTTTCTTTCCTCCCTGCTGGGCGCTGCTCTGTGTCCCAGCGGGGACGAGAGAAACTGCGACAGCCGGCCGAGCGCTGCGGGAGGAGAGCGCTGTGAGTGGCCGGCGTCTCTCCTCCCACACCGCTCAGCCTCCTATCACAGTCCGGCAGAGCGGTGTGTGGGCAGAGACAGGCGGTGCTGTCACAGGAGACTGATCTCTCCTCTCGCACCGCTCACTCAGCCTCCTGTGACAGCGTGTCAGAGAGGAGAGCAAGGTACAAACACTCAGTGATCAGTGATCGCTGAGTGTTTGTACATAATTGAGGACATGTGTGTACTATATCCCCAATTATGAATGAATGAGAGTGATCTACATCACCTCCTGTTCATTCATGATTGTAGTTATAGTAAACATACTCTGTCCTCATGTTATCAATGAACAGGAACACTCATAGAGGATTCCTGTTCATTGATAACTGGGGATACAGAAAAAGTGATTGAGGACTGTGTCCTCAATCTCTTTTTCTATTTTAAAAGTGAAATATCAGGGGTCTGTTTAGACCCCTAATATTTCACCGTAGCCCCTAAAAGTAAAGTAAAAAATGTAAATATTTAATAAAAAGTGAATTAATAAATA
>NW_017306445.1:1116347-1120930 GCF_000935625.1 Nanorana parkeri | reverse complement strand
AATACATATAAATATAAAAAAATTATGTTTATTAAAAATAAAATATTTTAAAAAATGGAAAAAATTAAAATAAAATAACATTTTCGGTATCGGTTTTGGCCTGACAATTTTTTTTATTTCGGTATTGTTTCGGTTTTAAAATTTCCATTTCGGTGCACCTCTATCTATAATGACAATGAGCGTTTGTCTTTTCTGCAATCTGTAAAGGTGCCCACACACCTTACGATAATCGTACGATAATCGCGGGGAATCCCGCGATCGTACGCTTATCGTAAGGTGTGTGGGAGCCATGCGACCTCTGCTACTGTAAGGTCGTACAACTTTTATATTAGGAACATGTTCGAAAACCCCCCCGAGAATCGTTCGATTTTCGGCGGGTGTGTAGCATATTCGTAAGATTTTCGGCATTGTGATCATCGCAAGTACGATCTGCCTGTCCAAGATAGGCAGATCGTAATTTTTTTTCATTACCTCACAACCATCGCAAAAAGTCTTCCGATGGTTGTAAGGTGTGTGGGCGGCCACATTATGCCCCGATTATCGCAAGGTTCAATTATCCGTAATTAAAGAAAAGCACCTGGACGAATTGCGGTATTCAACCGCACGTATTTTCGTTTGCGCATGAGCAGTGCTGATCATACGATTTTTGACGTACAGAAACACCACTAACCTTGCACTAATCGTACGATCGGCCAAAGTTTTTGAATATGCTTGAAAGTCAAAAGTCGTACGATTTGTGGTTATACACTGCCCATACACCTTGCGATTATCGGACGAAAAGTCGATCGCATACGATTATCGTACAATAATCGTAAGGTGTGTGGCCACCTTTAGACAGGATTTCCCAGCCAAATAACTTTCATCACTTGCCATTGTTTACGTTGGATACATAACAAAGGGGGCCATTGAATACTGGTGTTCTACTGGAAGGAGCAGGGTTGGGCAGAGTCTCACCTGGGCATAATGAGAGAACATTTATACTCTTTGTAATAAATGTATTGGAGGAAAACCAAGGCAGAAGTGAAAAACGACAAAGCACCTTGTAGCCATAGACTGACATAGATCACCAGAAGAGGGACAAGGAAGGAGTTACTACAGCTTGGGGACCCAGTGGGGGGGATTTACTAAAGACAAATAGACTGTTGACTTTGCAAGAGAATTTTCCATTATTACATGTTCTCATGCACATAACATAACTTAGGGTCAATTCACATTTAAAGGATATTTAAACCCTTCCGTTTTTTGCATATATCTACTGCTAGCAAGCAGTAGATATATGCAAAAAGTTTTTAAAAAAACCTGCTCAAACAGCAGTTTAGACTCACCTGTGTTTTCCGTGCGCGGTCCCGTGCAAAAATGAGAAGTTTCTCGAGCGGCCGCAAAAGATCTTGGGGCGGGCGCATGCGAAGTTCTCATTTTCGGCCGGTGACGCGTCGAGGGACGCAAGGTAAGTCTATGGATGCGTGCACCCGCATGCAGACACCGCTGGATCGGAGGGACAGAGCAGTCAGCGCTGGATCGGAGAGCAGCCGCATTGCTGGAGAGAAGGCTGAAAACATCAGGAAAGAAGAGGAAGATCGGAAAAAGAGACTTTAAGGTAATTTAAGGTAAGTGCTAACATTAACATGGGGGGAGGGAAAAAGAATTTGCCTTTAATGTCACTTTAATGATTTTTATTTTTTACAAAATCCATATATATTACAGCTTACATTGTAAATGAGAAAGCTGCCCTCATTTTTCTATTTTGTTATTACTGTACTTACTGCTGCTACTTCAGGCTCCCCATGGAGACATTTAAAGTGGACCTTTACCCATATCTTTAAAATAATAACAAACACACCTTTAGAAATGTTTAGTAATGACAATCTACAAACACATACTTCTAGATAATGGCCAGCTTTGTATTCTTTGCATACCTTATTTCTCTTTTCTTCCCCAGTCTTTTTACAGCCGCCATGTTTACTAAGGGCAGATTACTAGATCTCCATTTACTTCCTGAAAATCTGGCACATGTGACTAGACATGTGACCATGCACACCATCTCAGGGGAGGAAAATGCCTTTCCAGATGAGATCTCCCAGCAGTGCTTTGCTGATGACAAGTCAATCCCAGTGTGCATTGATTCCCAAACTGAATTTTGCCCTTTCAAAGCAGGAAGTGAATGCTTTGCAAGTGTAAGTATTTCAAAATCACAGCATTTTACACCTGACATGTCTATGTTATTATTTATCATCATACATAGAGGGATGCATTGGTACAATTAGATTTTTGAGTGTAAAGGTCCGCTTTAAATACTGCTGTAAGAAATTTGTTAGATTGTAAGCTCTCATGGGCAGGGCCCTCCTTAGCATCTTGTCTTGAATTGTATTGTAATTGTAATGGCTTCCCTATTGTAAAGCGCTGGGCAAACTGTTTTTGGCGTTCTATAAATCCTGTATAATAATAATAATTTGTTATTGCACTTTATTGTCATGATTGGACATAGCGATATACAATAGTATACAGAAAACATTAAACATTTTCAACTGATCTATGCAATATATATCTCCTGTTTAAAGGTGGCCACACACGTATTAATCAATTCAAGATTGACCCTTTGTTTGAGCGATCATATGTGATAATTGATATGTACGATATCAATCAATTTATATGACCGCTATGTGACCAATAATATGATCGATTCCACACACATGGGACTTCGATCAAATAACTCCCAATACGTTTGGGATTATTATTCCTTAAAATGCTGTCAGTTGATCGAATGTAGGATCGAAATGGAAGAGAAGAGGAATAAAGATGCCTGATAGATGCAATTGATAATTTTCTGCCTTGACCAATCGACTCGCCATGATTGAATACCTTCTGAATTGTATCTGGATCGATCGAAGAGCATGATGGTTTGACGCGATTTTGCCCCAATTTGATTTAATTTGTTGAAAAGAACATTGATCATACCATAAACATGACAAGTGTGTGGTCACCTTAAGTGTGATCTCATTGGCTGGTGTATCTCTATATGGTTCCCCTTGGAGACTTATGGGCACTTTTTCCTTTTGAAATATTTTTTGCCATTGCTCAGGTTGATACAGGCTGTTTTCTATTGTACGTCCTTACATGTATATGATGCCTTCACCACAGTTCATTTGTAAAAAAACTGGGCAGTTTATTAGAGAGAAAAGTTACCAAGTCTCTTCCTTGTAATTCATCCCTTTCTCTTCTCCCCAACTCCTTACTGACTACAGCTCATGAAGAGGAAATCCAGTAGGTAGGGGAAGCAGAAAGGAGCGCAGTGCACAGAGATCAAGAAGAGATGGGGTTGATGGTTTCTGTAATACATCTTCTAGGTGGTTTATAGATAAACTGTGTGTGCACACGTCAGGAGGTACTTGTACTGTCCTGCACCAAGCATTTGCTCTGCTACAGGTTTGATTTAGGCTAAGTTCACATTATATGCCTTGACCTGCACTTTTCTGCACAAAACAAACACAGGTTACCACTAGGGCACAAAGAAACCCATTGTGTTCTATGTGCCCCCGTTCATAGCGCAATGCTGGTGTGATGTGAGGTGGAGTGCAGAAAAATGCAGACATGCTGCACTGTTGTGTGACAACCTTGAATGGAGTGTATACATTGCACACTGCCAATAAAGTTCTAAAAAAAAAAGTAAACAGTGCCTTGTGTTGTAGCAATGCAGGGCATGGCGGCTCACCTTAGCAACCCAGCCACTTTTTACTGTGCACAAAGTGTGAACGTAGCCTGTATCTGGGTAACTAAACTCAATCCATAACAGTGATGGTAATGTCCGAAAAACTACAACTATTGCTATAAAACAGAATGGGGGGAATTTATTAAAACTGGAGCAAACAGAATCTGGAACAGTTGCCCATGTCAACCAATCAGCTTCTCTTTTCAGTTTGTTCAGTTAAGCTTTGAAAATGAAAGATAGAAGCTGATTGGTTGCCATTCACAACTCCTCCAGATTCCGACTGCTCCAGTTTTGATAAATCCCCCTCAATGTATCTACAAGAAAGTCATGCTTTCTGAATATAATTTACAGCCCCATAATGTACAGTATTGGACACATTTGTTTACACTGAAATAACTGACAAACGGGAAGTGTCTTCTTAAAGTTATATTCCAGTCGATTTTTTTTGGGATGGAGTAGAAAAGGTTTGGACTCACATCAATGTTTTTTTTGCTACCTAAAGCTGGCTGAATGAGAAAAAACTTGATTCTAAGTAACAGCACAGATGGGGGAATCCCCCATGTGGGTCTGTTGCATGGGATTGCAAGTGGTATGAAACAAATTAATCAAATAAAACACAGACACCGGATTTGGAAAGAAATTGGCCCCGGCACTTTTATTGGTTTAAATATGAAGTAAAAATGTTATTCATAAACCGTTAGTAGCTAAAACACAAGACCAATTAACCAAACGTAGATTGCTCAGCCATCAAGGCTTGAGCAATATATAATCACTTAAACTAAACTTAAAGTCCCCTCCCGATGTGATACCACATAGAAATATTTTATTTAAACGAAAAGGGGGGGGGGGGGGGGGGGGCGCGTGTGCCGTGCCACGC
>NW_017306445.1:1104729-1116119 GCF_000935625.1 Nanorana parkeri | reverse complement strand
CAAGAAAAAGAGGGGGGGGGGGGGGGGGCTCGCTGTGATGCGAGTCCAGCCGGGTGACCCTTGTCCTTGCAGATCCTCTTTATGTACAAAAGAAGCTTCCACAAGAGGCACGAGCTAAAGATTTTCCCGCCCAAACACCAATCAAATAAGTCTTAAAGAAGAAGCTAAATAGCAAACTGTGAGGGAGGATAGAAGATGCAAAAATAGGACAACAAAGGGGGGAAAAAATCCCAAGGAAGCCACACACTGGTCAAATTTTGGCAGCAGGACCAGTGTATGGTTAGCTTAAGTTTCTTTTGGGGAGATGCCTTTTGGAGTTCCTGTTGGGCAGAATACAATCACTTCCTGTCCCATTGACCACATACTATGATTCTGATGGGGATATGTCACCAATAGAGATGCTGAGATACAAAGCCAGCATGTAGATCTATATATTGGCTATCACAGAAAACTTAAATAGGGTTATTGGCTTTAACTCGTTGCAATTCCGCTTGTGGAGGAATTTGAACATCCAGCGATACATTTCTGTACTGTTGCTAGGTTCATTTAGGTTCATTGTACATTATGACCATTGAGAGGTTAAGTGAATTGCAAGGCAGCGTGATGATTTGGACAATGTTCTGCTGGGAAACCTTGGTTCCTGCCATTCATGTGGATGTTACTTTGACATGTACCACCTAACTAAACATTGTTGGTGACCAAGTACACCCCTTCATGGAAACGGTATTCCCTGATGGCAGTGGCCTCTTTCAGCAGGACAATGCACCCTGCCACACTGCAAAAATGGTTTAAGATAGGTTTGAGGAACACACAATGATTTTTGAGGTGTTGATTTTTGAGGTGTTGACTTGGCCTCAAAATTCTCTAGATCTCAATCCTATCGAGCATCTCTGGGATGTGCTGGAAAAACATGTCAATCCAAAGGCTCCACCTCGCAACTTAAGGATCTGCTACTGACAGATTGGTGAATGCTAGGGACTTCTATCATGGACAGTATCTGACACGGTGCCATCCGTGTTGTCACTTCAAGCACCAACCTTTTACTCAAGGTCTGTACGCTGTATGGAGGGCAGGTGATTTCGTATTATAGATATCACAACCTACCTTAAGAGGTCTAGTGGAGTCCATGCCTTCAGTGGCTCAGGGTTGTTTTGCCAGCAAAAGAGGGGCCTACTCAATATTAGGCGGGTGGTCATAATGTTATGGCTGATTGGTGTGTACTAGGGATGCACCGATAACGGTTTTTCGGTATCGAGCACAAGTACCAATAATTATATTTTGCTGATACCAGTATTTCCGATAACAGGGAGCTGGCTTCCCTGGCAATCAGAATGAAGCCAGCTTCCCGGCCAATCAGGAAGCCGGGGAGCGTCATTACCCACTGCCCGGTTTTCTGATTGCCCAGGAAGACGGCCCCATGTTTCCTCGCGGCAAGGCCAGTCAGAGGAAATCTCCCTCTGATCGTAAGTTGCGATATCGTGGAAGGTATCGGAGCATTTATTTACTCCGATATTGGTATCGGTGCATCCCCAGTGTGTACTCTCCATTGTGTAACTTTACTTGCTTTGTCTAATCCCTGACACCTACGCTTTAGTGTCAGGTTAGAAGGTTACTGGATTTCTCACAGTGTGATGAAAGCTAATAAGAAATCAACTTTCTCATGACTCCTGTGTGCATAAAAGGTTAAATATGAGTAAAAGAACCTTGTAGATGTTTATTCATAGATGAATACTGGTAAAAGAACCTTGTAGATGATTACAGTTCGCCATAATTATTGGTTCCCCAGTGCAAAACACAATCTCTGCTATTTTCTAGTACCTAAGGAACGTCAAGCAGACTTGTTGAATTAAATTAGTAATTTCATGAAGTGTGGGATAGTTTCACGTAGACATTCCTTATACATTTTCAGAGTATATTAATGGTGGACTGGTTTGAAGTGCCTGAAGGCATCCCATGACTTTATAAGTCCATTTCATTTTATATAATATTAATAGATGAGCTTCAATGCACAGGGGACCTTCATATATATTTTGCTAAAATGAAGCTGACCTCTAGAAGAGACTGATAAAGAGGTGGTCTCTGCTGGGCTATGGGCACTCTCTGTGTAACCATTATAACTGTTATGCTCATTAAAAAGCTCAATATTTGGGAATTGAAAGAAGTAGGACTTTTCTATGTGAACAGGCTCTGACTGCATATAGCAATATTGTGACATTTTAAGAAAATGTACCTTCCTGGATTATATAGCATGAAAATACATATAACGTTGGATGTGTTGAGTTTTAGTAATACATGTACAAACCAGACAGGGTGCCCATTTAAGAAAATATAGCCTCCGTTCTGTGTCCGTTTCTTGTATGCGCCTTTATTAAGGAGGCTACATTTTCTAAGACCTGTACATTTTCTAAGACCAGTTTGTAGCAAGAAGGGAGAGGCTTTGCTAAGGAGGCAGGTTGGTAGAGGACAGGTCCTCCCACTAAAGAGCTAAGCTGCACTTTAAAGCTTATCCTTGGTGTAGTCCATCTTGTAAATTTTTTGTCACATCCTGTCTATGGCCATGTCTATGCAATGTGTGCTTATGTTGAACTTACTGACAGGCCAACATCTTTCTCTTTTTTTTTCTATAAAGGGTTATGACTAGGGTCTCATTTACCCTCAGACAGTGCTTAAAATGTCAGTTGCACAATTTCCAAAAAATCCTCCAGGATGGGCGATGTGTTAGATGTGTGCCTTCAACAGATGTTAGTGGGAGAGAGAGAAAATGACACAATGAAAGAGCGCCACTACTGTGAAGAAGACTCGCGTTACCGTTGTCAGCATATCGCATGTGAGCTGGTCTTACGATGCCGGGAGTATATGCAGAGGAACAGTCTGAGAGCTGTGATTGATAGTCGTTGAACAACGCGGTCTCAGCTGGCCAGGCTGAGCCGCGGTGTCAGGAGTATAAGGCGATGTCAGTGCCGGACCATTCGGGGACCTCGGGGGCCTGTGCGAGTGGTATCTCAAAAATGTGCACCACTCATTCAGGCTTGAAAAAGAGGCAGAGCCTCGAAACGCGTAGCCGCTGTCATTTGGACACTGTCCTTGTCCTTTTCTTTCATCCTCCCTTGCTTGTGACATTTTTGAGATACCGCTCGCACAGACCCCCGAGGTCCCCGAACGGTCCGGCACTGACATCGCCTTATACTCCTGACACCGCGGCTCAGCCTGGCCAGCTGAGACCGCGTTGTTCAACGACTATCCATCACAGATCTCAGACTGTTCCTCTGCATATACTCCCGGCATCGTAAGACCAGCTCACATGCGATATGCTGACAACGGTAACGTGAGTCTTCTTCACAGTAGTGGCGCTCTTTCATTGTGTCATTTTATTTGTGTATTCACAGGGTTCCTCTCCCTGTTTTAGTTAGAGCTTGCACACTGAATCCCCTTGCACATATATATCGCTTTTAAAGGTTTTTACTCAGCAGTCAGTGCGCTTTCGCCGTTTGTTGTATTAATTAGTGGGAGAGAGAGCACACTGCTCATGGGCACAGTTTGAACAAACCGGGAGCGGCTGCTGGGGGCGCACTTCTAACGCCCGGCTTGTCTTTCCATTTAGCCAGGATTAGGGCTGCAACAATTAATCGACATAATCGATTATAATCGATTATTGAAAAAGTTGTCAACTTTTTCAATAATCGATTAATCGGCTTCTGATTGGTTGGCCCTGTTCACGGCTCCACACACGCTGCGCGCCACACCTCCTCCCCACCTCACGCTCGCCGCTGCCAGACCTGCCCGCATCCACGCTCCGCACCTCCTCCGTGCCTCACACTCACCGCCTGCCCAAATCCACGATCGGCACAGGGACGCGGGGAGAAGAAGTAAGGAGGAGCAGGTGTGGGCGGATGACAGCCGCCGATAGACAGGCCTGATCTCAGAAGCAAGTTGCTGGAAGACTGCTCAGGTAAGCCTGCACTTTCCCCCACATGGTGCTCTATAATGTATTGCTGGTATTTGTATTCTTCTATAGCTGATGGTACATTGTGCTGTATATTATACAGAGCAATGTACCATCAGCTATAGAGGAATACAAATCCCAGCAATACATTGTACACTGTATGTATAATAGTTACATAGTATTTGAGGTTGAATAAAGACATAAGTCCATCAAGTCCAACCTATTGTGTGTGTGTGTGTGTGTGTGTGTGTGTGTGTGTTTGTGTGTGTGTGTGTGTGTGTGTGTGTGTGTATAGGTCCCTGAGTGTTCTCATTCTTAAGAGTACCTGTACCCTTGTACATTACGGTCTCTCAGGAAATCGTCCAAAAGCTTCTTGAATGATTCCAGACTATTTGCGGAAATCACTGCTTGAGGCAGCGAGTTCCAGACCCTAACTGCGCAAACTGATAAGAACCCCCTTCGCTGGGATTTGTTGTACTCCTATATAGCTGGTGGTATTCTGCATTGCGCTGTATAATGTACTATTGCTGGGTTTTGTAGTCCTCTATAGCTAGTGGTATTCGGCATTGCACCACTGTATAATGTACTATTGCTGGGATTTGTTGTATTCCTCTATAGCTGGTGGTATTCTGCATTGCGCTGTATAATGTACTATTGCTGGGTTTTGTAGTCCTCTATAGCTAGTGGTATTCGGCATTGCACCACTGTATAATGTACTATTGCTGGGATTTGTTGTATTCCTCTATAGCTGGTGGTATTCTGCATTGCGCTGTATAATGTGCTATGGCTGGTTTTTGCAGTCCTCTATATCCGGTTCCATTCTGCATTCATTTCTGTATAATTTTACACTTTTCATTTCACTATATTATACACAACACTTTCTTTTTCTTTTTTACTTCTACCGCTCCAAGCTTGCTCCTGTGATGGACTACAATCTCAATACAAACTAGAAGTCCCATCACTGGAGCCATTTTTTAAAATGTATTTTATTTTTTATCCGATTAACCGATTAATCGAACTTAATAATCAGCTAACGAATCGATTTTGAAAATAATCGTTAGCTGCAGCTCTAGCCAGGATGGATGGGGGAAGTCGATCACAGAGGTTTTTGCAATAGAATATATGCAATAGAAAAGGAACAACTTTATTAACATCTCAACAGTTGTTGGCAAGAGGATCTTTTGGAAAATTTACAGAAAGGTGAGCTAACTCTATGACGATCAGCTGTGGAGACGGTGTTCCAGTTTCCCTCAATTACCATTTCTTCAATATAATATAGTGCAACCCACATTTTCAAATATCTATGCTGTGTATGTGTGGTGTGCCTTTTGTCTAGATTGATTTAGGCCACTAGAAATACGGTACCCAGAATCCATGTTGTGTTAAGCACAACAAAGTGACACTAAACGCAGGAGTTAAATCTTAAAAATGCATTCAAGTACCTTAACTTTTAACAATACTGTACCTTATTTGTGTATCACTCAGCTGTAAATCATCTCTGAATTTGTGCTGGCACCGTCCTCTCTTCTGAAAGGTGGCTACTTTTTTGTCCCCGTGTGTGTTGTAAAGTAGCCACAGTTCAAAGCTCACTTTTGTGATGGACTACAATCTCAATACAAATTAGTAAACTAAACGCGAGATTGTAGTCTATCACAGGAGTAAGCTTGGAGCGGTGGCTACTTTACAGCACACTCAGGGACCATGGGGAACAAAAGTAGCCACCCTCCAGAAGGAACGACCGTGTCACATGCACCTTGGTGGAGACCGAATGGAGGAGACAGTGCCCCTTGTGTCTCTTGTCCAATACCCCTAGATGTGGTAACAGATAATGTGTGGGCACGGAGCAGCACTGGTGCCAAAACTGGGACGGACCTGGTGCTAAGCAAGGTAACAGGAACAGCAGGCAGAAGCAGGGTCAGAGTCGCAAGCCAAGGTCAATCCAGCCGGGCAGCGAGGTACCAATTCGGGACCCAGAAGCGCGGTCAGGTCACCAGCTGGGATTAGAGCTGTGGATCAGAGCGGGTAGAGAGCGAGAGTCAAGGCGAGCTGGGTCAGAAACAGGAGACGGACAAGACTTCAAGTGCAGGGAAGAGGACTAGCTCAAATTAATCAACAATGAGGGAGCCAAACATGCTAGTTTGTATATGCTCATCCGCTGTCACTTCCTGACCAATGTGACTATAAGTGACAATGTGATGTCACTTATAGTGCAGTATCACTTTCTGTGCGTCACCTGTTGTGCATGCGTGTGCACATACGTGTGTGACAGCACAGGTTTCCCTTTGACCCTGAACACAGGTTTCTATGCATGCACAGGATTTCTCTTACAGACTGTGTTGTACCATCTTGTAACACTACATGGTTAAAGAACACTGAAACGTAAAAGTAACGTGTGAATTCCTGTAGAGCAATTCTATTTATACAGTTCCTGCGTGTTTGGCTATACTTTGGCTATATTTGGCTTACTTGTCATGAAGTCACCATGTTTTGTTTTTCTCCAAAAGCGCCACGTCAGGACTTTAGAGCCATTGGGACTTGGTGAACCATCCTTTTTTTCCACTTTTGCCATCGCGCAGAACTGGGCAGATGATTGTGCTGCAACATGCCAGGCCTCCTCCTCACCCAGAGCAACCTGCTTTTCCTTCCGCCATTGCAGTGGGCAAAAGGCCTATAGTACTCCCTACACAACCTCATTCACCAAAACGAGTAGCCCTTGCAGCTCAGCCACCTTCCTTGGAAGTCCTCAAGGATGACAGCGTGGAACAAGATCCATCTTTGGAAGAACTGTGTAAACCTCTTTCTTGCAAGCTGTGTAATGTCACCCTGAATTCAGCACAACAAGCTCAGGCACATTATCAGGTAAGGACCACAGACACAAGTTATTTCTTCATTTGGATGTTATTGCCATCAGACACAAAATCATGTAGAAAAAAATGGAAATGTTGTGCCATAGCTCATTGACCACATTCATAATAAATAGACTTGACTTTAACTGTATTATCTAAATAGTAACAAATAACAGATGTCTCCATCATGTTGAGTCATTTGCAGTTTTGTTTTGGGATATTTAAAAACATATCAAATCTGAAGCCCCCCAGTACATATTATGAAAATATCTAACAGTACTGGATCAGTTCTGCCAGAACGGTACCTACATAGATTCAAGAATACCAGACCACAAACTTTACCTTCAAGGAGGTTCTAAAGCCATTTTTTGGTTTGTTTTGGAAAGAGTTTTGAAAGAAACTGCAAGCAAAAATATGGTCAGCAACTATATTCAATATCAAAGGCTAAGCTAAAGGGCAGACAAATGTAGCAAATAGTGATACAGCAGGGTCGCAGAAGTACAGCTGTCTCTAAGGGCTAGTTCACACCATAATTGTCCGTGCGTCGGCGCAGCTGCAGTGCAATGCGGTTTGCTGCGATTTTGCCACGTGTTTTTGTATTTTTTTTCTTAGCTTGAGGGCCAGTTCACTCCAATTGCAGTCCAGTGGGAACGCAAAAAAATACAGCATGCAGCTGCGGTCACACTGGACCAGAACGCAGGCAATGTTTTGCCATGCGTCCAATCGCACGGCTGGGGGGGTGGGGGGGGGCACGGGACTGCTAGGGGCCTGGCTGCGGTACCATTGACTTCAATGCACCGCCATTCTCCATCCACCCATTTAGTGTGCAGTTTGTGCTTTCCAGCAGCTACCACTCTAGAACGCACTGCAGTTGATGTGAACTGGCCCTAAAGTGGTCTTTCAGGTGCAATCCACTGCGTTTGCATGCATTTTTGATGCATTCTGTTGCAATCAGGTGCAGCTAAAATAAGACAAGCAGTATTTTTTCTGACTGCATCAGAACGAACTGCACTGGTGTGAAAAGAGCAGCAGGAATCCCATTGGAAAGCATTGTGATGCGATTTTGATGCAGCAGCCAAACTGAACTTACTGCATCACAACTGCATCTGGTGTAAACTACCCCTAAGAGGTTCTTTAACACCTTACAAGTCAGGATTTACCACAGGACCATGTAAAGCTTACTACACAAGCTGAGGTCTATGGGCATAGATGAAATGTTGTGTACATGGATAGAGAACTGGCTACAGGAACGTGTCCAGAGAGTAGTGATAAATGGCTCCTTTTCAGATTGGTCTGCCTCAGTGGTGTGCCTCAGGGTTCTGGGCTAGGCCCCATACTATTCAACCTATTTATTTACGATATTGGGGAGGGCGTGAATAGCCGTGTTTGCTGAGGATACTAAAATATGGAGGGTAATGGACACGGACTTAGACAGTAGAACATTACAGGAGGACCTGGATAAAATAGGGGAGTGGGCAACTACAGTATATGGCAGATGAGGTTTAATGTCGATAAATGTAAAGTAATGCACTTTGGGGTTAAAATAGGCAAACGGAACACACATTACTGGGTACTCCTCTAGGGAAGTCAGAAATGGGAAAAGATCTGGGGGTCATAGTAGACCACAGATTGAATAATAACTTGCAATGCCAGGCTGCTGCAAACAAAGCGAGCAGAGTTCTGGCTTGTATTAAAAAGCCAATTTACTGTAGAGACAAATCTATAATTTTACCACTTTATAGATTGCTAGTTTGACCTCATCTGGAGTATTCGGTCCAGTTTTGGTCACCAATCCACAGAAAGGATGTCCTTCAGCTGGATAGAGTCCAGAGAAGGGCAACCAAACTAATTATGGGGATGGAGGACCAAAGCTATGAGACAGGGTTACTAAATTTAAACATGTTCAGGCTGGAAGTGAGGAGATTAAGGGGGGATATGATTTTGATGTTCAAGATGTTCAATGGTGATAGCAACATCAGCAATAAACTTTTTACAGTAAACTCCATAACAAAGACTAGAGGCCACCACCTAAAATTGGTGGAGAAAAGATTTCAGCACAAGGGGCAGAGGGGCTTCTTCTCAGTTAGAGCGGTTAGGGTATGGAACTCGCTGGCGCAAGCACTAGCCGATGACAGGAGGAAGACTTCCACGTCATGTGACGGCCCGCAAGCAGCAGCGGCGCTGTGTGCTAGATGCCGGCTGCTGCTCTGTGTCGTGGTGCTGGCGCTGGTGGCGAGAGCGCACTATTCTTAAGAACAAGATCACACAGGGACTCATACACATGCAGAATCACATGCATACACGCAATGAGTTGAACTTGATGGACCTGTGTCTTTATTCAACCTCAAATACTATGTAACTATGTAAGGATTTGCAGTACAAGTCTAACTTTGCTCACAGTTGGATACAATTCTAGTGTTAAACTGGCCATACACAGATCACGTTCTTGCTGAATTGGCTAAAATGTGGTCCCTGCTATCGCCGTCCTGGCTCAACAGACTTCGATCTGAAAATCAAATAAGCTGCAATCGACTGCAGTTACTGTTCATGTATTTTGACAACCGTGGGTGCCAGCTGGCAGAATGCAATAGCTGGCAGGGAAGATTCCTCCATCCAGGCTGAATCAGAACAATTGTAAGGCTAGCTTTACACCCTTAAACTTGTGCTACCACAACAGTATTATCTGTCCTCTGCTTAAGAACAAAAGGAGTTTAGATTGCCATTAAAGGACTGGGAATGATATAAGTATTTTGCTTAGGATAAACGGTAAACAAGTCTAATACACAGTTGTGTGCAGATGACTAAATGTGTTCATGTAATGTTTTTCTTAGGGCAAAAACCACAGCAAGAAATTACGCAATTACTCTGCATCAAGTAGCTGTCCTGCGTCATCAAGACTAAATCAAATTTTAGATACAGTATCACCAGGATCATCGTCACCAAATGTAAGAGCTTGACCCAGTTCTCTATACAAATGTTGTTTTTGTGTTTAAGACATGTGATGCAGTATTATTCAGCCTTTATAGACAACGAATACTTACAGAAAGACTAAAAGGTGGGCGTCAGTGGCTCACCCTTAGGAAGCAGAATGCCTGGTCTTCACCAGAGCCCTTGCTGGTAGACTTGCCGTTTTGAGGCTGAGAGTCAGGCACTGTTGCCCTAACCCTAACTGGTGCCAGGGAGAGACATAGGGGAAGCTGCAAGTGCAGCAGCTTCCGATCGATAGTCTGTTGAGGAATATTCCAAAGCGCAGGATTTTAAGAACCTTAGAGACAGAGGAAACAGACTGAGCAACAGAGTCTGGACTGAGATGAACAAACCAACGTTTGAGTGTGGCCACGAACAAACAGGTTTGCTTGGGTTAACCATAGAGATCCAGAAGCAACCCAACAGCTTGCACTAGAAGAGAAGGATGTCAGGTAAGTGAACAGACAGCCACCAGAGAGTGAAGGCAACCAAACATCTGAAGGTTGCTAGGAATAACCACACAGAGGCAGAAGCAACCCAACAAGTTTATGCTGGAACAGAAGGTTGCCATAAAAGGGTCAGGGAACTGCACGGAACAGCAAGAAATAGACTAGGGATAAGCAATGCAAGATACTTAGGAAACAGGAATCACAAAGCAAGAGAACATCCAGGGACTGATCAAGCATTAGAAGAGATTGTTCCAGCAAGAATCAAATGGATATAACCCTTTAAATAATAACAAGAAGAGTATAAATACCATACAGGTATTTTGTAAGGGCTTACTCAAAATAGAGATCTTTTCCTAAACGCTAGTCCAGACAGTAAAGTATGTTTTAAAGGCTCCTTGCCCACTTTTATTTAAAAGAAAACATACAGCATATCTCTTCTAAAACAAATAGTCAACCTCCTCGCTTTTTGTTGCAGCACCCGCTACTCTGACCCTCAGCTATAGGGCCCTTTTATGTTACTCCACAGACAGTCCTCCCCAAGTCTGTAAACATAATTTGGCTTCTACTGCAGCACAGGCTCACCATCTCAGTCTCCCCCTTTCTCGCATGGTAACCGGAGCCAGCAGCGTATTCCCATTTTTACCATTGTCAGCAATGTCAACAATTGTGCTTTTTGGACTCAGCTTTCGGCAGGCCAATGACTGCACAATACACACAGATGAGCAATTATCTCCCATGGTAACCTTTACGACACACCGGCTCACCTGTTTCTCTGCAGGCAAATGTCCTGACCTTTGACATCTACCAGATGAGAATTCTTCTGGCATAGCTTGGCAGTCTACATACTCTGGATTTATAAGTGACCCTGGTTTCTTTACTCATGCTTTTACCAACACCATAGCCTCTTCCGGTGTTAGGGACAGGATTTCTGCTACTTTCTCATCATTTCTGGGCCCTTGTGTTTTGGGATGTTTGTCCTTGACTATAAGCTGGTCAGCAGGACCTGGGCCACTGCAGCACTGGCTCATGGCTCACTAGCCCAGTCCCACTAAGGCTCCCAGATTTGTAGACCAATTCCACCTGAATTCATACCTGAGCTTACTTAGACACATGACCTCAGACACCCTCCTTTGCTGCCTTAGCAGGATCTCAATATCTGCCATTATATATATATATATATATATA
>NW_017306445.1:1102557-1104374 GCF_000935625.1 Nanorana parkeri | reverse complement strand
TCTATGTATAGATATATAAAAATGTGTGTATATATAAATATAATTTTCTTGCAAAAAAATGTATGCTGAATTAGAGACCCACAAGAGGGCGCCCATGTGTTCTTTTGATGAAAAAATCTTTCTACTAATGATACTTTTAATTCTGAAGGCTACCATTGCTTAAATCGTCTTGACATGCTAGGTTCCTAGCTTGCTTCAATACTGTGAGTGACTGGTCTGGAACTAGTGTGCAGCAGGCAAAATCAGAACTCCTCTGCATGGCTTGTTCTAGATATCAATGTATCACCATTCGATCCAGACAACTGACACATTTAGAAGGGGAGGTCAGCAATGACAGGTTACATGTTCCCTTAAGACAGATTACCTTTAGTTAAGTTTAATGAGAACAATAGTTCTTTATTAAGAATACGGAAGTCACAGTTATGGCCCAATTTTTTTAGGCGTCTTTTTGTAACAATTTCAGTCAGATTTTCTGGAGTACCTTTTTATTTCATTCTTACTGATTCTTTTGATAAGAGTATCCATTCTAAAAAAATCCTACCTGTCTTGATTTTTAGGTTACGGCAGCAAACTGTGTGGGTCGTGTGATCCTTGCCACTGAGAATGACTACTGCAAACTGTGTGATGCTTCATTCAGCTCTCCTGTGGTGGCTCAAGCACATTACCAGGGAAAGAATCATGCCAAGAGGCTACGACTGGCCGAGACCCCAGCCAACTCTTTCATGTAGGTGTCCATTTTATGCATGGCGATTCTTTTTAATGTGGTCTCCATGCTTAAAAGAAGACTATGTTCCCTTTTATATCATAGCTGAGCAGGTTAGGGAAAAATTTGGATCCTGTGCAACGGGAGAGTATCCAATATTTCTTTATTTATTCGGTACTATCATTCAACTTGATATATTTAATGCGAACAGAAACAAACTGGGTGATATATTGGCTGTGCTCCCACTTGGCTAGTTCATAACCTTTCTCCTAATGCAGCTTTCTACACTAGCTGTGACAATGCTATTACAAGGGGGCAGGATTACATGGTAAGGGAGTGGGATTTGGCATGAACTGGAATTGATGAAATGTCAGACCACATTTAATCTGTGTTGAGCATTTACCATATAGTGGTCCTGTGACCAGAGCAGCAGAAAAAGAGCAGGCAGCACTAGGATACAGTGTTTCACAATTTGTGTAGGCTATTTTTCTTTGCCCAGCCTTGCTACCTTAATTTACTATGGGGTAAATTCAACTTCAGTTGGTCTAGGGTTGTTGGGAGTTACAGGGAGGGGTTATCATAATTTCTGAACACTTTGGGACTGAGTTATAAATCTTCCACCCAGTGTATAGCTGGGCAAATGCCCTTGACACAGCAAGGCGCTACTGCCACTAGGTGGTGCTGAAAAACATTGAAATTTCCTATGCTCCTCAGCTTAATCTAGTGGCACCATATGCCAGGCCGTACACTGAGTGGAAGACTTATAAATCAGTCTATTGGTGGATGATGCAGTCCGATGAAAGCTCATCATGTAAAGCATAATGACAAAATAGGTTGACCTAGAACAAATCTATATTAGCTGTGACAGCTGGCGCTTCTAACAGGTAGTGGAGGTTAACACTGCCTGACTCCCGCAACAATGCTGGTTTTAGGGCAGGCACATCACTTTGCACGCGGCTGTAAAGAATTGACCTGCCCTGGAATTTGTATTGATGTATTGATTCTAGGATTCGGCCACTGGTAATCTCCAAGGCTGATTTAGAGCCTTTTCTGTGACGGGTCCCCCCACCCTTCCCCACACACACTTACTTTATTATAACCATGTTTAAAATAA
>NW_017306445.1:1081445-1102538 GCF_000935625.1 Nanorana parkeri | reverse complement strand
GAAAACACATTTCCAAAAACACAATATATAAGAAATATTTTAAAGACTATATATATATATATACATACACATACATACACACACATACATATATATGTATACAAACTGTCAATATAGGTTATATGAACTCTTGGTCCTATGGCCTATACTTATCTATCTATACAAAGCTTATGGCCCAGAGTTGCACATTTTGTTTTCGGTAAAGCAAATAATACCCACCAATCAATTCACTTATTGCACTATTCCATAGATATGGTCATGTCAGTGCAACATAATTATTTCTACAGTAATTCTGCTTTTGTGGAGAAAAAAAAAATCAATCCTCTCTAAATGATCAATGTACAGTGCAAGGATTTGATCACAGATTCCTACATGTTTCTGTTTTGAAGAAAAAGCTGTTTCTTTCAGCATGTCCTTTCCAAACCGATCCCTGAATGGGAGGGTCTGGGTTCATTATAATCAGCTAGTGGGCATCCTGTGTTGTAAGGGAAAGGCGCAGTGTTAGCAACCCTTTAGTAGTGAATAACCCTTAGGAAGTATCCCTATTGCAAGTGATGCCAAAAATGATACTTGTATCCTAGTGCAGACTTCTGGGAAAATCAGTCAGCTAATCACAGAAGCAGAAAGTGACATTTCTGGAGGCGTTTAGTACACCAACTGTGTGGGAATGCCTCCAGGTCACCATATTCCATTGACATTTTTTTTTACAGATTTAGAACATTACAGCAGCTACAGCTTTAAATGGAAAGGTAATTTTTAAGAACATTGAGCATGAAATTACATTTCATAATATCAAAGATAAACTAGATTTTGTATTATATGTTGTACACAATTGATTGAAGCGGACAAATATTGTTTTACACTTCTTAATGCTATGGTTTGATGACACTCAGGGATCCAGCAGAATGCAAGAGAAGAGCTCGAAAAGAAGGGAATGAACATAAGATGATGCAAAATCGAAGAAGCGTCTGCTCTCCTCAGAATAATACAGGTATGCTATCAGGGGGACTTGTCCAGACGGGTTCTGAGAATAGATGCCACAGAGTAATAGCTTATTGCTACCATGGTAACAGATGAGGGATTGGCTTGTTTGGAGTATGTTATATGGATATTATACAGAGATATACACACCATCCTGAAAATTCAATTCAGTCTAAATTTACACTCCCTGTGAAGACGTCTTCAAAATCATAATATACTGTATATCTACTGTAATTTTTTCTCAGTGCATATATCTTAAACCAAAGGGAGGACAGATTACAAACTATATAGATGCCAAAGGCTAATATGATAGTGTTTAAAGAAAGAGAAAATGAATGTTAATGGTGATCATATAATATACGAGTTATCAGATGTAAAACAAAGATTACTTGCTGCTTCGAATAATACAATTGCTTACTGTAAATTTAAACAGAAATAGAAGTATAAGGCCCTGTTAAAGCCGAATTCTAGGTAGATGCAACACGAGAAGTCAATCAGTTGTGCTTCAGTGCAAAGAACATGCTGATAGGAGCAAAAAGCAGAGTGTCATAGATGAGATCACTATTCTGCTGCTTTTCCTTTTATTGTTCAGTCACAGAGGGGGTGCGGAGGGAACCTGTAAGTGTTACTGAACTGCAGTAGTACCCTTCTATGTATTTAGATGTTTGCCTGGAGCTCAGCGTTAAGGGATAGCAATGTGTATGTTTTGATTGCATTAAGGTTCACATGAAATAGTCCTTAAAGCAGGCCTTGAACTACCAAGCATGGTACACTTATTTATTCTGGCCCCCCTCTTTAAGGGGACAGCAGCGTGGGATAGAGGGGTGAGGAGCAGCAGACAATGTGGTGGGGTTTGTGGTAGGCAGAAAGATGCTGTGCCAGGGGGCAGCAATGGAAAGTATGTGTCTTAAAGTGACATTAAACCCTCAGATTTTTTAACATAAACCAATACTGTAATGTGTGCCTTACTGTAATCCATGGTTGTTTCCCTTCTCTTTGCTGCTCTTCCTTTGAAATCCTCATGTCTTCTCATGCTCGGGGAGAACTTCCCTTTGCAGCTGAGTGTAACGGCTCCCGGCGGCTCACCCGTGTGACGTCACGGACACGCTGCGGGGTTCCGCCCCCGGGCCGTTGACGTCACGTAGCCCCGCCCCCTTTTCGTCTTAAGCCGGAATCTTTCACTTATCTGGCGTTCCAGCAACCGATGCGGACACCAAACAGACACTGGCACCTCAGCATAGCAGGGACTACCTACCCAACCTCTCCTCACAGCTGCTCTGCCTCCCCTCGCTGCTCGGGCAGGACACTGGCCGTTCACTGCAGCCTCTTCGTACACTCCAGGACTCACGGCACAGGGGAGGATCAGCTTCCTTATCTTCTAACTGCAAGTACTGAGTTAGAGCTCTCTGCTGCCACCCGGTGGTTGTTCATTGGCGGTGATTACTGTGTTAACAAGGACTATGAACTTGTAATGTATGCATAACCTCTCAGCACTCTGCTAACCATACTACCAATACTGATTTGTGACGTGAACAGACAGTTATTGCGTATACTGAACCTATTACTACTCTACCCGGTCTGCTTGGCAGGTCGTCTGCAATATACTCACCTGAATGAGGAACTACCTATTGCTTCTGATCAAACCACTGATAATATTCTTACCATCATTGCCACCATACCCTATGTTCCTGATAGCCACATCATACTGTACTATCCTCATAACTAAGGCAGCTAAGAACCATAGATAGAAGCTAGAAACTAGCGGCTGATACTTACCTTCTGGGAGATTGGTACAATGATGCTTAGAACCTAGTGGCGAGATTCATTGCTGCACAATACCCTTGGGTTCGGGTGTGTAAGGCGGAACGGGGTTCCGCAGCTGAGCTCCATATCTTCCCTTAGTTAAGGGTGTTATACTGAGTGCCTCTTCCTGTAGTGCTGGCTCAGGTTGCAAACGTACACACAGACACCATGTAGCCATTTCAGACACAAGGCAGTCTGCTGCAAAACAGAAGTTCTGCCCAGCATGAGAACAGATACAGATTTAAAAGGAAGAGCAGCAAAGAGAAGGGAAACAACCATGTCTTTGTGTTAGAACAGCATGGTACTTCTAGCTTTCATGTATAGAATGATTACATTTAAAGATCATGTAGTGGGCATTACTGTATGTGTGCTTTTTCCTGAATTTCTGGAACAGTCCGCTTTCTGGAATGAGACCGCTGGGTCAGTGGACTCTGTCTCTACCTCCTCTGCACAGATGGAATGTTCCTCAGTGTCCTCGCGTCTATACACTTGTATACACCGCAATGACACAAGGATTCACTCCGCTGCAGGAGGAGGGGGAGAGAGGGTATAGGGACCTGGTCTAAGAACAAATCGGCTGGAATGATCAGGTGAGTATAACTTTTTTTTTTAGCACTTGGAAACAAACGAGCAGTTAACCCTTTGCAATGCGGGGGTAGCCCCACTGCAAGGGTTAATCACATTTTTCCCCGGGCTTCTTTAAAGCGTTCAGACACCAGACTTTAATCTAAAACTGTTCTCACTGCGCTGGGAAAAATAATAATGAACTATTTTTAGTTTAGTATTTTCAATCATCATTCTGCTTTTTAATTGAACCTGATTTCTAACCTGAATACAAATCACACCTATTACATTCAGAGTATGAATTATTCTTGTTCATTATCAGCAAGTTTTTAGTTTGATGTTTAATAGAATGTCTGTAGATGTTTAATGTTCTTGAAAGCAATGAGTTAATAAACATTCTATCTTTAGCACAAACGAAATAAAGATTTGTAGAACTACTTTCGCTTCATTAAAAATGTCCCTAATGTTTTGTATGTTAGGCGTGCCAGCTTCTCAGTAATGGTTCTTAATCAAAGTTATTTTAATGAGGCAGCTGATAAACCATATGGTAGATTTCTCTTTCTTCATTCCTTTGTGAAAAAAATCCATATAGTCTTATGTTCTGGGAGACGTTTAACTTGCTGTAATGGAAACAATAAAGTTTATTTGTAGCCAAAACATTTTTTAGCATTGAATAGTGTGGTTAAAGGGTCGCAACTCCATGTCAAGTTTTTCTGCTGTCAGGGGCTTATTTAGGCCTCATTCAGTCTGGGCAATTTGGGATTCTCAAATGTCCCGTTTAAATGCAGCCGCTGTACCTGTTAGAGCCAATGTTCTCAACTGCTGGGTCGTCACATGCCTTCTACTGCTGTAGGTGAGAGGCTCCTCAGCGTCCCCCTAGTCCAGCCCTGTCAGTTCAAAATATGCTGCCCAACAACAAGTGTCAGCTTCAGATAGGGTGGGCTGGGGGTATGACTGAGGGGAGCTACATCCGTACGTGCATTGCTTACAGCTCCCTCTCGTGCCCTGTAAAGGTGTCTGGACTGGAGTGACGCCACATTCTGGCTCCCAGCACCTCTACAGGGCACACAAGGGAGCTGTAGAAGCAATACACATATGGATGGGGCTCCGTCACAGCACAGCAGCCAACACTGGACCCCAGGCTGAGGATCCACTCCAGTTCTCATAAGGTAGGGAGACTGGGTGGATCAAAAAAAAAAAAAAAAGACATTTTTTTTGTTTGGCGTGTGTATGTGAAATAAATTTTTTCCGTTTGGTGTGTGTATGTGAGAATGTCTGTGGTTGTGTGTGTCTGTCAGTGTTTTTGAGGGTCCATTCACACTAGTACAGTGCATAATTGCACAGACCCGTGCGATTAACGCACTGTACCATGCAATCGTACCTACCTCAGGTTCTGGTGCGTTGCCATTTGCCTGCACCGGAACGTGCTGTGCTGCAATGCCGTGCTTTCCAGTGCGGTGCGACTTGGGTCGCACTTTAATGACCAAGAACAAGTGTGGGTTCTGAAGTTACACAGATTTAGTACCACTGTGTTAGAGGATAGATATGTCCAGGGACAGTGATTTATTCCAAACCTCATGTAATCATATAACATATGATTACATGCAGACTGCCGTTTACAGATAAGGCCACTGTCCCCCGGTCATTAAAAAATAAATAAGACACTGTCTTATTTTCGGGGAAACACGGTAAATGGGTACAGCGACTGCATTTAAGTCCCCGTTCATACCAAGGTGTTTGTTGCTCATATTTGTCAGCATGGAAAAGCTCAGCACAAGAAATCCTATTGATTTCTATAGTCCCCGTTCATGTCTCAGCATTGCGTCACGCTGAGAAAAAAGCCGGTCACTGGAAAAAAGTGCATGGGCTTCTTTTATGGGCAGATCAGGAATAGGAAAAAGGGTCACATCGCGCTGATCTCCCCAAAAAGAGGCGCATACTTACAGGCTTGTGCTGAGTTTTTCCGTGCTGACAAATACGAGCAAGAAACACTGGCGGTGTGAACGGGACAACTGGGATTCCGGCCACAAGAATGCATAGGAGAGATTTCCCCTTACTTCCTGTCCTGTGGATAACCTTTTTACTAGACAGGAAGTTTTCCAGCAGCAACACAGACACAAGTAAAAATGTATTTGTAAAGGTGAGTAACGGAATGCTAGAATCTCTGGCACCTTTTTATTGTTGTCTGTTTCCCTATTGCACTTTTCCCTATTGGAAAGTCTCTCTAATGGAGCATCGAAGTAGAAGGAAAACCTGATGGGTGTTCTAATCCTTGCTATCCAAAACAAAAACAGTTTTGGCTATGGACATACTTTAAAGCGTATGTCCAGCCAAAACTGTTTTCAAGGGGGAAAAGATATAAAGCTAAGTATACAAATCAGAGTGGGGAGGAGGGGTGGGGGATGGATGGGTGAGTGTGGATTTCTTTTTTACAGCTGGTTTATAATAACAAAATTGAATCTGGAGTATGCTTTTCTGGCTAAAGAATGAGCAGTTTAGCAGTTTTGAGACCTTGATTCTCACCCTTGAGGCCACATCATTTTTCTAACTAGCTGTTGACTTTAGAGCAGGGGTGTCAAACTCAATTTAATCTTGGGCTGCATCAACATTATGGTTGCTTTAATCTTTATCATAATTGCCTCTGCATTCGATTATCACTGGTTTTAGTAATAACGTAATACCTAGATCTGAAAGTAGAAGTCTAGGAAATGGCCTGGTGGGCTGGATTCGGCAGATGGGCCTTGAGTTTGACACATGTGCTTTAGAGGAATCAAACAGGGATATATAAATGCCAGTTTGTTGCAGCATACCTACATTAGAGAGGTACAGTAGGTTTGTAGAACTGCACTATAGGAGAACAGAGAGGTGGTGTTTAGTGTGGGTAAAACGTTAGGTCAGTGGCCCAAATGTTAATTCCTTGCTACATCCAGGCGGACCCAGGACACCAGTCTCTTTTACTGCGCTTCTTCCTTTTTGCACAGCATACAAAGTGGCTTTGTAGTCAAGTGTCAAGGAAGTCCCTGAGACCTTTTCTCATCATGTCCTTAGATGTCCACATAGGGATAATTTACAGTTCTACAACAAAGACATGAGCAATGTAATACTACTTTATATTTGGTGGTTAGCTGGCTGCTTTCCCAGAAATAGCTCCAGGACATCAGGCTGACATCTCTTTATATACTTATAGGTTTACTTTCTTTCTTTAGTAAAAATAATTTTCTTCCAAGGGTATTGTTCACATAATCAGAGTACTTATGCATATCCCCCTTTACTTTACATAATTTGAAGGATGGAGCTGCTGACCTAGGGTCCACATCGGCTTGATAGAAAAAAAATAGGCAAACTTTACTGAAAGGAGGGTTTCTAAAAACTGGCATTTGAAACATTAGAACATTTACGTTTAGGAAAGAGATTTTCTACAAGATCACAATAGAGTGCATTTTCTCCTTCTTCATAATGGAGTTTGGAAAATGCATTTCTCCTCAGTCACTCTTATTTCTCTAATAGAGGCAGATGTTTACCTAAGGGAATGCTGGCGGGAACCCAAGCATTCTTCCCAAGCTAGGCACTGATTAGAACAGTGGTGTGCATCTCTTATGAAAATAACAGAGTAGCCTGCAGGGAAATGAATACAGAGATACCCTATCTCTTTTAGCTCACTCTTCAGCTGACTCCAACTGAAAGAACAGCATCCAGTCACCAGAGGCACAGCAATGTTGATTGGCAGACAATCATAGGCAATCAGTAAGCAGGATGCAAGGATCAGATTGGAACCATGCATAACTCACTTCAAAGGCAGGTGCAAGGCCCAGAAATGTTGGTTTCCTATTTTATCTTCATTAGCTTTGCATATAAGCGATGGTGGTTACTTTCCATTCTCTTAAAGTCATAGAGCACCTCGGAAGAAATTACTTAAAGTGTAACTCTACTTTTGTGGAGAAAAAAAAATCCACTCTGGGTGATGAATGTACATTGCAAGGATTTTAACAAACTTTTTTTGCAGATACCTACCCTTTTCTGTTCTTAAAAAAAAAAAAAAAAAGCTGTTTTTTCCCACCATGTCCTTTCTAAACTGATTCCTGAAGGGGAGGGGCAGGTTCGTTATAATCACCCTTCGCACTTTTTCTAATGAGCATAGTTGCAGAGGCTGCATCCCTTTAGAGGTGGTTAACCCTTATGGAGTACCTTACCAATAAGGAAATTTTAGGCCTAAAAATGGGGAAATCTGTGAGACAATCACGCAAGCATGAAATTACATTTTTGGGGTCATTCCATACACCCACGGTGTACAAAACATTGAATTTGTTTTAACAGTTTTAGAAAATTACACTGGGGTACAATTCAAACGCAAAGGTCATATTACATTTTAAAATGTCTTGTAAAAATTGTATCCAAACCGACGAACAAAAATGTGGTGGCTGCCATTAGTTTTATTTTTTCCCCAGGTGTTTTTTCCTTTATTTTCACCTGCAAATGCCCAAGTGTAGGACTTATTAACCACTCGAAGCCTGGGATGGTAAACTCCCCTTCCTGGCCAGGCCATTTTTCAGTATTTAACGCTGCGGTACTTTGACTGACATTTATTGCGTCATGCAACGCTGTCCTGAAATACATTTTATGGAATTTTTTGGGGTCAGATAGAGCTTTCTTTTGGTGGTATGTAATCACCACTGGGGATTTTTTACTATAGCAAGGAAAAATTTACAAAGATTTTGGGGAAAAACAAACAAACATGTCAAGCCTTAAAATTGCTTGCAACCGCAAAAAACTACAATACCTAAAATCCCCCATAGGTGATGATTTAAAAGCTTGTACCACTCATCAGTTTAGTGTTATCAGTGATTGATGGCCCTAGAATTATTGCTTGCACTCCGAAGCTCGTGGTGATATCTAACATGTGCGGCGCAATCGCTCTTGGCCACACATATATATATTGTAAGAAAGTCACTGGTCGGTAATCAGAATTGGCAATAAATGCAGCTTTATTGCGTTCAACGTACACAGTCTTTTTTTATCATTATGATACGTTTTCCCTTCTTTAAACAAAACCACTTCTGACAGAAACTCGAAAGTAATACAAACAAAAAGGCCTACTCCAGCTTAGGAGGCTAACTAACAGTATGTATCCCTTACTACTTCCTACTGGAGGGGCTATCCCAGCCTCCAGTATAAATGGACATGCATAGAAAAACCACAGTCCGTTACATACAGTCTTTCTGCCAGACCTTATTCCCCAGACATTCAGACGCTCTCCAGTCTGCCTCTGCATCCACGCAGGGCAGCTTGGATCTCTCTCTGAGCTCTCAGTCACTATCAGGTGCAGGCTAATTAATAGAGAGAGGAGGTGTACCTGTTGGGGCAAGGCTTAACCCCTTCCTAGCCAGGGAGAGTTGCCCTTTTCAATCTTTCACTGACATACACAAAGTCATATACCCTGTCACAATATTTATATACATACACACACACACACACACACACACACACACACACACACACACACATATAGTGTGTGCAATTTAAAAAAAAATAAAAGTAATTTTGGGCAGCTCTTGATGAACCGCTGCAATTTGCAAAGTGGGTGCCCCTGTCCACACCCTTCCGGCTGGCATCCCTCGATCAGCTGATCGAAGGAGCTGGTTGGAAAATCTTTGTATGAACAGAGCTGGCAGCCAATGAGCTGCCAGCTCTGTTCAGGTATTCTGACAGCGGCCTGCAGCCACTGTTAGGATACAAAAGAAACATTGGGGATTCCTCGATCAATGTACTTGAAGCATTGATGATGGAATCTGCTCTGTTTTTTTTAGCTCAGCCTGCGGGTTGACTGAAAGCAATTAAGAAGTCTATTAGCAGCTTTATTTTATAGAACTAAGTTACTAAGAAAAAATGTGAGGACACCAATATAAAGAGGCACCCTGAGTGCCCGTTCACGCCAATGCAGTGCACTAATCACACGCGTCTGTGTGCCTAACACACGCGGCTGCATACCACATGCACTACTTTTTTCAACTGCATTGCACCACAACAGACGGTATTGCAGTACCAGGAACTGCGGTGCGGTTTAATGCATAGCAACACAGTACATCTGCCACATTGTAACGCACGGTAGGTGCGTTGTGCGGTAGTGTGTGCGTTAATTGCACATACAATTAACGCACTGCATTGGTGTGAACAGGCCCTTTAGGGGACAACCGGTGTAAGAGGGCACTCTGATGAGGACTAATTATTATTTGTACCTATCGGAGTTCCCCTCTACATTTGTTACCCCCACCGGAGGGCCCCCCTTACATTAATTACAAAAGCAGGGGGGCACTCTGATGGGGGCACTCTGATGGGGACAGCGGATTTAAGGGGGCAATCCGATGGGTACAACTGATGTAAGGGGACACTGATGGGGACAACCAAAGTATGAGGGCACTCTGATGGGGACAATGTAAGGGGGCACCGGTGTTAATTTTGTCGACTAATAATTTTCGTCATAGTTTTCGCCAACAACACTTTTTCAGTGACTAAAACTAGCTTTATGATGACTACTTTAAAAAAATACTTTTTAGTCGATTAACTAAAACTAGACTAAAATGTTAGGGAGAGATGATTTGGGAAGAGATCCAATCAGAACTAATCTCTTTGGACTTCCAGTTATGGTTTCATCCTGAGTAGATGGTGTAACGAGCCCCTTGCTTGCTCGGTTCCACTCTCCCGGCACTCCTTAGATTTCAGACTGCATCGTCTGATATTTCGGACATCCGATAATTTGGGATTCGAACTACAGCTCTGTGCCGTTCCAATCCAGTGGTGATAGCTCAGAACAAACACCAGGCAGGCTGCATGTAAGTTCAAACAGGAATCAGCTTTATTGGATGCACACACACACTTTTATAAAACAACAGTTTGAAGGTGGCCCAACCGACCACCTTCCTATTGGTCAACTGCAAAGTATCCTCCAGTCCTCACCTAGGTCCCCTCGGCCATGCAAATGAGGACTCAAAACAGGGCAAGCAGCGATTGGTCCGATATGTATAATGACACAGAAGTCCCAGGATATAAAGTATTCCAAGGACCATGACAGATGGCTAATAGGTAATATGTGCAATGGCATTACAGCCAATATAGCTTTTCATTTTAATACTTAAGAATTGCACTCCTGCTTGAATTAATGAAGAATGTCATATGCAAGTTGTTATAATCAATGTATATCTAATTACTGGTCCTTTGCTGAAAATACTCAATATTATTGTTTCTTTATAAGACTGATTGGGACAGCCAATGTAAGAGGGCACTCTGATGGGGAAAACTAATTTTTAGTTGCCCCGTCAGAGTGCCCCTTACCTTAAATACAAACATAAAGGGGGACTTTGATGGGGACAAGCAAAGTAAGGGTGTACTCTGATGGGGACAGCTAATTATTAGTTGCCCCCATTGGAGTTCCCCCTTACATTCGTTGCTTTCACACCAGATGCGTTAGAGCTGCTCTGACCACTTTATCCAGTGCAGCAACACTAGACAAGGCAATTTGCACTGCTACGAATGGGCTCAGTTCACCCACACCACGTTGTGGTTGTGTGTGCTGAAAAAAAGTACTGCATGCAGGCTGCAACTGAATCACACTGTGCTGTCTGCATAGAACTTAATGAAATGTCATTCATGACATTTCAACAAAGTTCGTAAAAAAAATAAAAATAAATAAACAGTGTTATGCACCCCTATCGCCTGGGAACACACACCACTAGATGTGTGTTGTAGTGGAGGTGTGAATGTAGTGACCGTTCTGTCTGGACCTCGGCTTGAAGGAAATTTTACTCACCAGACCTCTTTGATTTTTTATTTCACTACCCATGATCTAGTGGGTCCCAAGAGACAGCACTGAATCTACATAGGTACTAATACATACGTTTATTGCTATCAAAAAATTCCCAAAATAGGTATCACAACATCCCCTCAATCACCCTACCCAACACATAAAACCATAAAAGCTTAACCACTTGAAGACCGGGGTGTTTCACCCACTTCCTGGCCAGGCCATTTTTCAGTATTCAGCGCTGCGGTACTTTGACTGACGTTTATTCCGTCATGCAACGCTGTACTGATAGGAATTTCATACCATTTTTTGGGGACACATAGAGCTTTCTTTTGGTGGTATTTAAATCACCACTGGGGTTTTTATTTTTTACTATATAACAAAAAAAGTACCCTAAATTTGGAAAAAAAACATGTTTCCCTATAAAATGTTATAAAACATTTATTTTCACCCCAATTTTTTGGTATAATATAAAAGACGGGGTCACATCGGGTAAATAGACACTAAACAAGTCAACCTTTAAAAATGCGCGCACCCGCAAAATCGCAGAAAACGACCGCAACCAAAATTGGCCATAGGCGACACTTTAAACGTTTTTACCGCTCAGCAGTTTAGTGTTATCAGTGATTGATGGCCCTAAAATGATTGCTCTTACTCCGACGTTCGCGGCGATATGTAACATGTGCTGCATAATGGGCGCAATCGTCGTTTTCGTACATAGGCACACCCGACGCATGTTTGCATGTGTATGTGGCTGGGGCGGGGGACTTTAAAACATTTTTTGTGTTATTTTTTTAGTAATGATCTCCCTTTGATCTGCTGTTAGAGCGTCGCCGTGCCGGTCCCAGCCGCACCGGCCACATCGGATCACGGACCGGCAGCGGCGACGAGGAGACGGCGGGACAGAGGTACGGGGGGGGGGGGAGGCCGCACACCCGCAGCTCCTGCAAGCGATCGGGCGTCTCTAGAGACGCCTGATTGCTTGTATGTAAACAGCCATCGCTGGCTGTTTACATGCTCACAGTTTCCCCTCTCGTGTGCGCGCTGAGTGCCGCCCACGAGAGGGGGGAGGGGCAGGACGTCTTAAGACGCCCTCCCGCTCCTAGCAGACTTCCGTCCGGCCGTTCACAAACAGCCATGGACGGAAGGTGGTTAAAAACCCCACCACATGGACTAGATGTCTCAGTGTATCAAATTACAATCCAAAATAGGATACATCTATCTCATGCCCCCATAAGACTCGCATAAGTGTCCAGTCTCTTGTTTAGTTAGCTTGTATATATACTGCGCAGTTTAAACGCGTACGTGTTTCGGCCACATTGGGTGCTTGGTTAGACAAATTATTCAATCACTATGTATCAAGTGACTCCGATTATGCACCCCATACAATAAGAATAGATGAATCCTTCATATGGTGGTTATGGCGTCTCACACATTTCTCACAAAGTTAAATATTTTATATTTGAAGTGCAGTAGAGATGGAATTCCAGGTAAGCAGTGATTCATGCATTTGACTATATTGGGCACAACCATTTTTTGCACCAAGCTTCCTATCTTCAATGGGTGCGCTAGTATTTCCTGGGTCTTGCTAGTTAAACTATTGGGAAAGCTGGAGCTCTATATTAACAGGACACCCTTGTGTTCCAGGGCAGCAGAGCACTACAACAACTATTTCAATGGATATCTAGGCATCTTTAGTGCCTGCTTTTAAGACCTGCTGCTAGTCTGGGAAGGTAATATTTTAGTCATCCATGCACCTGAGTAACATTGTAATCAGTGATTAATGTAAAGGGACCCAAAGCTTCTACTTTGCCTAGGGTCTCATTTGTTGTTAATCTGGTGCTAAATACAAAAAAAGATAATTAAAAACAACCTGGGGTTTAAAAGAGTTAAGGATGACAGCATAGTAGAAGTATAAGGATGCGATAATGATCTTAATGGTAAAAGAACAGAAAAGAACTTAAAGCAGACCCATACGATCTATTGAGCTGACGTGTGACAGTTTCGTTGTCACAGGTCGGCTCGAACTATGAGGTGAGTGAAAAATCCTCAGGGGTAGCAAACCTCCGGCCCCCCAGCTGTGGTGAAACTACAAATCCCATGATGCATCTCTCTTCGGGAGTCATGTCTGTGGCTGTGAGAATCTTGCAATGCCTCATGGGATTTGTAGTTCCACCACAGCTGGAGGGCCGGAGGTTTGCTACCCCTGGGTTAGGGCCTTACCCCATAGTTCTCCTAAGGGTAATGGGAGGACACAAACTAGCATCCTCCCGTCACCCAAAGCTCAGTATACCGCGAGCTACAGCTCGTGGTATACTGAGACGCCGCAGCCGGGACGGATCCCGACTTTACTGTCGAGATCCACCCAGCGGCGTGAGTGACGGCTGGCTTTGCCTATCTAGAGGCAGAGCCTGCTGTACCCGCCCCCTCCCCGTCCGTTCCGCCAGTCAGCGCTGGAAGATCGGACAGGGGATGGGGGAATCCCTGTAGGGAGCCGTGAGTGACAGTCACTGCTCTCTGCAGGGATAGATCAAGAAGTGAGCGAGCGACGGTATATGTTCACTCACTTCCCGATCTATTGAGCCGACATGTGACAGTTTCATTGTCACAGGTCGGCTAGAACTATGAGGCTGAGTGATTTTCACTAGTCCCATAGTTCTCCTTGAAATATACCACTGGTGTATATTTTTACAGGAATGTATTCATACACAAATGTAAATTTACTGATAGGTCCACTTTAAAACTTTGAATGTTGAGGATGGTCTGGAAAACAATAGTGGAACCATGTATTCCCATGTTACCAACATCTCAAGTTTTTGCATGCGCATAACTGCATCAAACAACCTCATGAATGTATTATGGAAATTAGCTTGTTTACAGTTAATACTACAAAACACCTGGGCATTGAAAGTGCAAGAGGTGCAAACATTACAGGAAAGAAAATAATGGAGACAACAGTATGCCATTAATATTAATGTAATTGATGTAGTTGGAAAACATAGATTCTGCTCTAAGCTTGCAATATTTATAATCTTGAAAAAAATTTTTATTCTTTCAAAATAATCACAAGAAGTACTGATTCTGTAAGTACAGTATCCCTCGTCATTATAAAAAAGTGGCTTACCTTTTAAACAGCTGAAGTCTTAAAGGTGAAATCCATACTTTATTTGGAGAGTTGTGCAGAGAGAAGTCCCTAAGAATATAAAAGGAGAAAGCTTGTATCAAAATGGATGTATTCTGCAAAGGCTCTCCTTATCATGTATATTATACTCTCCTCTATGAGAGCAACATGTTTAATAGTACTCCTGGAGTGTGTCATCCCTTATGTGTTCTCTGGAGCCCTAGGGTTTGCAGGCCATATTGAGCAATTCTAGCAATTCTGTTACTGGTGGCAACTCGCAAACAACAGGATCGCTAAAGAGATCACTCACCTGTCCTTGCAGTTTTGCTCCCTCACTAGCAAAACACTGCAGAATCTCGCTCACCAGTTAGAGAGCAGTAACAGAGTAACACCATGCTGGTTCAGTAGAGAGCTGTTTTCCGTCTCAGGGGATCCGCATAGTCCAGTGTTTGGACATGGTTTGGGCTGTCCGAATTTACCTCTCTGCTGCAGCTCCTATGCGCAGGTCTGACTCCCTTTTCGTCATTATTAAAGGTCCCCTTATGGGGCAGCCAGCTTCTTGTTCACCAATTGCCAGATGGATTCAGTGTACTATCACTCTCATACGAATTGAAGGGCAAAGTTCCCCCTTTCCGGTAACAGTTCACTCTACCAGGAGCATTAGTATTACTAAGGCTTCCAGCACCAGGATTTGGTTCCACAAATCTTCAAGGCCCCCACCCAGTCCTCTGTTCACACAGGTGGACGTTCCGACCTCTGCAGATGCTGGCTTAAGGCGGCTTTCTGCATTGTAGGCGCCTTCTATTGTTGTTTCCCATTAGGGTTAGTTTTTTTTGCTGGACCTTTAGCTGTTGTTTGCTTTCTTGTCTGCCATTCTGTTGGATTGCTTTTGGGTGTCCTATCTATTCAAATATTGAAGGAGAAGTATTGGAAGGGTAAAATGTAGGGATGCACCGATATATCGGCCGCCGAAACATATCGGGTGAAAATGGCACTTTTTTCCTGCCGATACAGCTCCGCATCCCTGCTTTCTTTCCTCCACGCTGGGCGCTGCTCTGTGTCCCTGCGGGGAGGAGAGAAACTGTGATAGCCGGCCGAGCACTGCGGGAGGAGAGGGCTGTGAGCGACCAGCGTCTCCTCCCGTCATTTTAAAAATGTGAAAAAATGTAAATAAAAAACATTTTCGGTATCGGTTTCGGACTGACAATTTTTTTTTAATTTCAATTTTAAAATTTCCATTTCGGTGCACCTCTAGTAAAATGTACTCTTCCCAATACTTAGAGCCAGAGTGTGACACTACAGGTGTCACATGCCGGCTCTATAGTTTGATGAACCGCTGATCACTCATGGTCTTTTCCCTGCAGAGAGCAGTGACTATCAGTCACCAATCCCTGTAGGGATTCCCCCCTCCCCTGTCTGTTCCTCCAATGCTCATTGGAGGGACAGACAGGGGAGGGGCAGGCACAGCTGGCTCTGGCCCTAGAGAGGCAGAGCCAGCTGTCAATCAAGCAGCGGGGTGGAATCCCAAGAATATTGCCGGGATCTTTCCCGAATGAAGCGTGACTCTGCACTGTCAGCAAATAGCAGGCATTAGCCCGCTAGATGCTGACTTTGGGTCACAGGAGGACATTAGCAAATGTCCTCCTTTGACACAAGAGAGGATTAAAGCCATAAAAAGAGTTAACTCCCCGTGTCCTGTGGTGTGCAATCTAGAAAACAGGATCTTTGTTTTACCTGTAAAATCCATTTCTTGGAGCACATCATAGGATATGGCACTCTTCTATCTAGTTTCTGTGGTCCATTCTTGTACTGCCTATTACAAAACTGTGGCAGGCTGGGAGTGGGAGAGTTTATACAGGTCTGTCCTGACAGCTTTGATTTGCTAGAATCCAATTACCTGAAATGAGCTGCCTAACCCATCTGTTCAAGAATTAACCCTCTTTGTCCTGTGACGTACACCATGAAACAGATTTTACAGGGTAACATAAAAATCATGTTTTTTCAGACATTTGCTGCAGCTCTACATTTTCTTCTGTGATAGCCAATTAGCTGGGATTAAAATGTATTTGAAGACAGCATTCATCAGATTATAAAACCTAAGACACTGAAAAAAGATGAGTCTAATTGCCAAAAGAAGATGTCTTTTCTGAGTTAATGGGCCACGCCATCCACTTTGTCTTTGTATTATGTCTTGCTAATGAAAACATATGAGAATACTGTTCAATATTTCTCTGGAAGGTCACCCCATGCTTTCTGTCAAGGTCCTCCATCAATTTATGTTGGTTTTAATGCAAATTGACAAAAAAAAACTTTTTTTTTTTTTTCCTCTCAGGTCCATATTTCAATCCCCGTTCACGTCAGAGGATTCCTAGAGACCTGGCTATGTGTGTAACTCCAAGTGGACAGTTCTACTGTTCAATGTGCAATGTTGGAGCCAGTGAAGAGCTTGAGTTTAGGCAACATCTGGAGACAAAACAGCACAAAAGTAAAGTTTCTGAGCAGCGCTACCGCAGCGAGATGGAAAATTTAGGTTACATATAGGGAAATGACCACTATCAAGTTGTGTTTTATGCTTGACTTCTTTGTTTTTGGTATTACCACTATACCTTTTAACCATTTCACAGTTTGGAGGCCTTTTAAGAACTTCACAACATGTTTTTTTCAATTCTGGAAGTTAGAGCTACTTCATGTTTCTCATTAATACTGAGATAATGATTACCACTGTTCAAGATCTGTTACAACATAAAAAAAAATCCTAACATTCCTGTGCTCTGTAATGTCAGGTCATAGGAAATGTCAGTGATTGCCGATTGTGCATTTTATCTGAGTATCCCTTTTCATGGCTGCATATAGCAGTGCATACTTTACATCAGTGGTCCCCAACCAGTGGCTTATGGGTCACATATAATGTTTAGCTATCTTTGATTTTGCTTATGGCAGCTATTGAGCAGTTGTTAAAGGAGAATTATGAGGAGAGTGAAATACACTCATCCCCATAATTAGAGCCGACATGTGACACTGAAGCTGCCACGCGTTGGTTCTATTGATCGGGAACTGAGCGATTACATATTCCTGATCTTCTCCCTGCAGAGAGCGGTGCCTGTCAGTTACCGCTCCCTGCAGGGATTGCCCCCTCCTTCTTCCAGCTCTGACTGGAGGAATGGAAGGGTGAGAGGACAGGCACAGCTGTCTCTGCCTCTAGAGAGCCAAAGCCAGCTGTCAATCAGGCAGCGGGGTGGATCATAACAATATTGTTGGCATCCATCTCAGCTGCAGCATGGCTCTGCACTGTGAGCATATAGCAGGCAATAACCATTGGTCCTCCTGTGACCCTAAAGAGGATGGCAAAAAAAGGTTGGGCCATAGTTCTCTTTTAAGTGGAACCTGACCTGGCATAAAATGTGCCTAAAATAACAGATATAATAATAGAAAGGACAGTCTGTGGTATCTAAAGTTTACGAATGGGCATGGTATTTAGTTCTGGGTTTAGGGCTTGTTCATACCAAGTCCAGACCAGATCTGGATCAAATCTGCAAACACGGTGCAGTGCATTTTTTATTCTTTTTTTATGCATTTACATGTGTTTTGGTGCGTTCCAGACCCCAATGAATCAGTTTTTTTCCCCCGCACCGGAACAGACTGCACTGGTGTGATCGGAGCCCAGAAATACCATAGGAATACATTGGGATGCATTTCAGGTGCGGACAGAAAACTTTCTGGTCCGGACATGGTGTGCAGAAGCCCTTAAGGTCCAAGTGACCCATAAGGTCAACTGTTGCTACCTGAAAACACTAGGTTATACATTTCTCATGTATGTAAAGTCAGTCATAGGTTTCCTGATTTATTTAGTTTTATTATTTATTTTTGAAAATGACAGCTTCTTTCTTGTTTTTAAACAAAACAAAGTGACAAGCTACTACTATGCTATATACAGTATATACATTTTTAAGGTCTATCTCCAGCCAAAACTATTTCTAGTTTTCGCTGTGAAGAGATATAGAATTAATTGCACACTAGAGAGGCATATCAACCAGACCTGCCCCATATAGCCTCCTTCTTCTCCTTCTTCTTGTAGTATGAGATGTTTTTAAAGGTACACTCTACACAAAATTGAAAACTAAACTGTAAAGGCTTAGTCTACCTTTTGCAAAATATAGAACATTTACTACACTTTTTGCAGTGAAGCCTACAGAGCTTTACACGCACCATCAGTGCGTCACAGATGAAATGCACAGGTTCTTGCAGCGTTTCTCCCCAGTAGAAGGTCCATACATCCATATGGACCATCTGTTTTAGGGCTGGAGGATGTGCGGCTGGGCTACAACTTACTGTGATGTCACTGAACTGCTGCCAGACCTGAATGACGTGGCTCTGCAGGCAGGGCCATGCAAAGCCACTCCAATCTTAAATAATGACACATTTCTGCAGGCAGAAGCATCCCACAATTCAAGTAAGGGTGGCAGTTTGGGTTTGGGGGATGTGGTATGCAACCCTGAATATGGGTGAAACATGGTCTAAAGGGTGACATCGTGTCCCACTGTATATAGTTTTTTTTTAATAAGCAAATGGTTTTAATGAATCCTTTGCAAAATATTCTTACATGGAGATTCTGCCAGTAATAGCACTTCCTGTTATAGGCCGACAACACTAAGCCACTGGCAATTAGTAGTAGCATTGTCAGCCTGCCATGCAAACTCCTTGAGTTGTATCAGAAAGGCATTGAGAGGCAGTGGTTTAGTGTTGTCAGCTTGCAACAAGAAGTGTTGTTACTGGCAGGATCTCAAGGTTTGAAACTATACAAAAAGATCCACAAAGAACCGTTTTCTTAAGAAATCTGTATACAGTGATGCATGATGCCTGTATTAAAGGTTTACATACTCTTCAAAGAAAATATATATGCTACATTTTATACATTCCATAGGTGCTATTTTGTCATGCTTATTAGTCATTGAATGTGCCTCACAAGCTGAGAAAGGTTGGGGATCTCTGCTTTACACTGTGTTTGGTAGCTGACATTCCAAAGAATCCCTTTTTTTGGAGAAATGTAGGTGGTTTGAATGGAGACGTGTACTTGTCAACAGTAAAATGCACACAAAGAACATTAGAGGTTGTACAGCATGAACTTCTAAGCATGGTTCAGAATATTGTGTGTATAACATATTTCTTTACTGTAAAATGTCCAGGAATTCACCACTGTGTTTGCCAACAGGCATTAACATTATTTCTTTTCATAGTTTGTTGCTGGATAGGCATTTAATCAATTACTGTGCAATCAGTTGGATGTTGTCTCTCAATGGTTTAATAGTCTTCACTTTGCACATAAAGTATAACTGTTTTTTTAAAATAAAAAATACATTTGTATTTGACTCTATAAGCTTTTGAAAAAAAAAAAAGGTCAATATGATGGGTTACCTTTTGTGAAGGTATATTGTTGTTTGAATCATGTACCGGCCCCGTGTTTGCTTCCTTCTTTGCTCTAAAAAAGTTGTTCCTGGACACCAACAGAATGGGCTGTTTGGACAGCTGATCTGCATTGAGCTGCATGAGCAGTTTGTGTCCCAGGAGCTGATATTTCAGAGCACTCAAGAATGTTCTCTGGGCCAGTAGGCCGTGACAGGGCTTATATTCCATTATATTGGCATTTTGTTAGAGGTAGCTTGGGCAAGTACAAGCAAAAATATTCAAAGTGCAGTTATACTCTAAATCCTTTGCTGCGTTTAGTAAAGTGACAAAAATGAATGGATTCTTTGGGACTTTGGCCAGTTGTTTATAAATAAAAATGTTTTGTAATATATGAAATTATTGTTACCTTTGGGCATTATGTCAAAATACTTTTTTTCTGAGGGTACTCTCCGAATTTCGTTATCTCTTCCCTGTTGTTAAACCCCGTTAGGATCCGTGTCAGGTAATGCCACCTCAGGTATTAACCGTAGCGGAGTATGATGAATCTGGCCATCTGTCTGCTCGCTTGAACTACCAAATGAGCTACCATCAGTGGTCTGCCCTTTCTCCTCTTCTGCACAATCCATGATGGGAATTAATTCTGAATTTTGCTGCTTTATTGACACAATTACTGCACAATCTCCCCCAAAAGGACTTTTTACTAAAATATTTTGTGTCAGAGTATGAAGGATTTCTTTATTTACATGTTTATTTCCTTTTATTTAACCAAACTGCTGATATGTGGAGCTGTATGTATATGTATAGGAAGTGTAATTCAGCTGTTTAATGTACCTTGGTTAATTTTTTTTTCTTTATAATATACAGGAAACACTAAAAGTGAAATACTAGGTCAGACTTCCATTTGTTACTTAAGTAATACATTAGGGTTTGTTTTATGGCTAATCAGTACTTTGCACATTCTTATCTGAGCTTTTCTGTCTTTAGCAGCTCCTACGGATAGCAGCGGTATGTGCAAGTGTCCTCCATAGGGATAGTTACTCTTCATAATGAAACCAAGTGCAAGTTCTCATTGACACTTTGTTTAGCGGTAAACGCATCTAAAACAGTTCTTGATCCATCCTGGGTGTGTCTAGTGGTCTCTTAGGTGTCGATGAATATTCACATGTATGTTCAGAGAACTGGTAGATATTTTTACATACCGTATATACTCGAGTATAAGCCGAGATTTTCAGCCCATTTTTTTGGGTGAAAAGTGCCCCCCTCGGCTTATACTCGAGTCAGTGCCAGCGCGTCATCTTACTTACCTCGCCGAGCGTCGCGTCACTGCTGCTCCGGTGTGCGGCGCTCCGAGCGGGGTCATCTGGCAGTCTCCGGGTCCTAATTTAGGTGGCCGGAGACTGCCAGATGACCCCGCTCGGAGCGCCGC
>NW_017306445.1:1043061-1081271 GCF_000935625.1 Nanorana parkeri | reverse complement strand
ATTAAATGATCTGTATGTAGCCCTGTACTATGGATCATTTAACCCATTCATGTTAGCAGAGGATCATTGTAAATGTATTGTTGCAGGCACTCTATATGTACATGTACTATATACTACATATAGAGTGCACTGAACAATAGATTTACAATTATCCTCTGCTAATATGAATGGGTTAAATGATCCGTAGTACATGATATGTAGCCCTGTACCCCCTTTTCCACTTACAGAGCTAGGTTATTTTTCTTTTAAATAAATATTTATGTAATTTTATTGGTATCTATCTACCAGTAGCTGCCTCATTCCCACCCTCGGCTTATATTTGGGTCAATACTTTTTCCCAGTTTTTTTTTGGTAAAATTAGGTACCTCGGCTTATATTCGGGACGGCTTATACTCGAGTATATACTTCATTTAGGAGTCAGTGAGTACGTACAAGGTTTGGGCCAAAGACATAGGAACAGAGGTTACAATGGCTACAACTGCCATTGGGCCCCTGCTTCAAGAAATCCTGCACTGCTTTGCTCATCAATACTTTTATTGCGTAGCTTACTACGCAGAGAGGTGCCGGTCACATCATGCATAGCTTAGCAGAGAAGGGAAGAGGCTTTTGGCCGATGCAGAGCATCAGCCCAACAACTTTTCTCCATGTATCTGATGTGCTTGATCATGTGACATCACAGACGTCAAACAGCATGAAATGTTGCTGTGCTTTTTGTATTAAAGTTTGGGGACGTAGGAAGCTGAGATTCATTTAGGGGGTGGGTCCCACATTAATTTAAAAAGAAGCTCATGGATTGGCAGCTATCCCACTGCTTATGGCAGTACCTTCCATGAGACATGGAGAAGGTCTTTGAGCAGCTGACTAGGGGTACTGCTCTAATATGCATCCCTGCACTATTCCCCTTGAACTTGCTGCAAAAAGCATGGCTGTAATTGTGGATGGATGACAGTGCTGCATTGGGTGGAGCACTTTTGATGAGGGACAGTACAAGCATTGATATAATCTCATGGTGTGCATATTAGATACATAATTATATGTTTAAATTTATATTACATACAAAGCTGGTTGAAAATAAACAGAAAGGGGCCTTTATCCACAAGATAAATATTTGTTTAACAATGAACCACTGTTGGATTGTAAAGCTAATTGTTGCAATTACAAATTTAAAACTAACTTATCCAACATCTCTGTTGTATATTTCTTTATCTTATTTTTTGTCAGTGACATTACAGACTAAGCTCCATGTATATGACATCATACATTTACCTTTTATCTCTTTTGTTCAGTCCATGCAAATGTTTTACTAAAATAAACTGTCTGGAATACATTAAAGTTGATCAGATAAAACCCAACTTGTTTTATTATTTAAAATGGCACTATATATCATAATTAAAGCTGAACTCCAGGCACAAAGGAAAAAACAAATAAACATCATGGACACTATTGGATTGGTGTGTCTTTCTTCTGAGAATAAAATAATTACGGTTTTGCATACCATTTACCACATTAATGGTCTTATGTCTTTTAATGACTGTTTCCAGTAAATTCTGCCTATTCAAAGTTTTGATATTTGGAGGGCATTATGAAGTTTTCAATATCAGTCATTGCCAGAAGCTAGATATGGCAATGCCCAGTTGCCCCCATTGGCAGCACTCCCTATGCACTGAGTGGTGAAATGGGTTATTGCTCCCAACCCCTCTCTGAAAATGCCATTGCTGCTACACCATTCATGAGATGCTATGTCACAAGGTTCAGACTTATGTTGCCATTACACTGCCTGAAGCTATATTTTTCAAATGCTAAGATGGTGCAGTTTACCATGTTACCTCTTTTTTTTTCTTTCATAAAACAATGGTACTTCGAAGTGATCTTTTCATTTCAATTTCCATTTATTGGGTTACAGAAGTTCACTTTCATAATTGCTATGTTATAGGCGAGTTCGAATTTAGCTTTAGTTGTTCAGAATGCTGGCATACAGTGTTAAGCAATTGTCAATAGAAATTATTACTTGGTTGTTGATTTGTCTCTCATCTTCTATGTAAGTAACTGTCTTGAAAGATGAAGATGGATCCTACTATGATGGTTCAGAAAAAGGTTATGAAAGGTAAATAAAAGTCATATACTTTTTTTTGTTCCTCAAAGACATATGATTATAAATACTCATAGCCAATGTACAAACACTGCTCTCATTCAGCCATTGTAAAAAAAACACTGTTCTTATTCCTCTCTAGGTATAGTTATTAAGGTACTTGTACATTCCGTTTAAATGCCACATTTTAACAGCCAAGCCCCATGAGGCACATTCATTTTTGGTGCAATTTAATGCAAGGGAAACCAGAAGGTTAATACATGATGAAATCTCTACCAATTTTAAACAAAGCTGTTCTTATCACTGCATTTACTTTATGCACTAAACTTTTACAGATACAACACTTCCTATAGATGTTACTTTTTCTTCCCAAAAAAAGGCTAAAAAAAACTCCCTAAAAAAAAACACCATTCATTTCTATGGCCATGTTCACACCTGAGTGTTTTGTCTTGGTTTGTAGCAAAATGCCACTCGCTTGAAGAAAGTATACAAGCTTCTTTTTGGCAGATTCTGCGCTTCTTGGCTCCATATACTTCAATGGAAATGCTAAAAAAATTGTGTTTGCTGCGTTCTTGCATATTTTTAAGTGCCGTTGCCCATTCACATCAATGTGCCACGATCTGCTCACAATAACACGCAAGTGTATGTACGTGTGTTTTACGCACGTAAAAATGTGCAATTTCAATGTTGCTCAGGTGAGAATAAGGACTCACAGAAGGGGCTGGGTATGAGGTGACAGGAGCTGGGGAATGCCATGGACCATTTAATAGAGCAGAACCTGGATCTCTAGCTACCTTCAGACAGTAGCAAGAAGCTGCACATTGACGGAACTGTGCTGGTCCAAGGTATGGCAGGTGTAATAGTAAACTAATAAAAGACATTGAGGGGAATTTATCAAAACTGGAGCACACAAAATCTGGAGCAGCTGTGCATGGCAACCAATCAGCTTCTCTCTTTCATTTTCAAATCTCAACAGAGATACCGATTGGTTGCAGTGCAAATCTGCTCCAGTTTTATTAAATTCCCCTCATTGTATTGTATTGAATGTATTACATTAGGTAAACTGGTGCATTAAAAACCTCCAGTGTCGGCTACCCAAACAATACTTTGGAGTGGGGAGGTCAGGATACATTTGTCGGTACCTGGGTAACCTGCCAAAAGGTCCCTGCTGTACTGGGTCACAATGAGTGTGAAGTGCAAACGCGAATGTCATATGCAGTTTGGCACATTACAGTTATTTACATTGCAATCAGTAAAGCTTGATACTGCACTAATAGCTTGATACTGCATAGCATGGTAGTGTAAATGGGCTAATTGAAATGAATTCATTTTCACATGATCCTGCAGTAACTTTATACATAATAACATAAGAATCCTTATGTGTGAATCCAATCTCAGCTGCACCACAAATGCTTAACGGAGAGCCCAGTCTTACATACAGAGGGCATGCCTTTTGGTTTTCATCTTAGCAATGCTCAAGAATACCAGGCCTACCAGCAGCTTGATTCTGCAGGTTAGGAATTTATTAAAAGTTAATCTGCAGTTATATTTTTGCACATTTTTCTATTCTGAAATATATTTTAATGCCCCTATTACATCCAAAACTGTACAGGAAGCAATACACTACATTACATTTTTTTTATAGTTTTCTTTTTCTTAATTTTTGCGCTCCAGCCTGCCTCCATCCTCACCTAAACAAGAATGACATGTACCACAGGTACATAATACATCCTGGAATATGCACATATCCACATGTGTGTGGAAGTCAACACACAGCAGCTGCAGGAGGTGTGACCTGATGCACATCATCGGGGCCTGCCGTCTTTCAGCTTACCACATTTCTATCATGTTTACAGGTGAATTCCCCGTGTCCTTTCAGGCCTGATGGAAATGTGGTAAGCTGAACAACAGCCGGCCCCGATGATGTGCGTCAGGTCACACCTCCTACAGCTGCTCTGTGTTGACTTCCATGCACATGTGGTTATGTGCATATTCCAGGATGTATTATGTACCTGTGGTACAAGTCAGGGGTTAGAAAGCCTCAGCCCTGTTTTACCCTTACTGCAGTATACAAGAAGCATTGCATGCAGGAAATGTAGATAGATGGAGGTTGTATAGAACAAAATGACGGTGAAAGGTTTTGTTTCCCCAATAGATCTTCTGAAAAGCTCTGCTCAAACTGGCAATGTCAACATTATTTAAACCTAGTTTAAGGAAAAGCGAGAGAACTTTCATACTTCAGATTGTCTTTTTTCCCTTTATGCACTCAGGCATGCAATGCCTCTGGAGGGGCAAAGCCTGGCATAGCCTCACATCAGTAGGTGTTGAAGCATATATCCTTATCTGGTCTGGCTCTTTTGTAAAGGCAACTTTCACTCTCTAGTTACCAGTTGTAGAGTTTCTCAGCTCATGGGTGCATGACCTTTTTTCTAACCCTGGTTGGCCTTGACCTTTTTTCCAAGTCTGCCTGCCCTGACCACACTATAACTCCCATCTTCTCCTTGGCTGCTCTCATTGGCTTTGACCAGAGGAGCCTAGCAATGACTCCACTAGTTTATTGACAACTTTATGTATGTTCTCTCAGGCATTGTGTTGCCCATCTGCCTTGTGCTTTGATTTCTAGTTCACCTGCAAACCTTCCCTTTTTCACTTTTGGACTACAACCGCACTATCCAAGCTCTATAATCTGTCAGATAAGTTCATGAAAGAACCAGCATAAGAATACATGCACAGAAAGCATCCTAGAAAGATGCCTGCTAAAGAAGAGTTATTGGGAAACAGTGGATATTGGGCCTAAGCTAATGCCTATATCTTACTACATGATTGTCATTACAAGTCATGCAAAGTGTAGATCACTACAACCTAAGAAGAGTAAAATTTCATGGAGGGAAGTCTGAAGCTTTTTCTTAATATAAAAAGAATCTGGATTGCCAAGGCAATCAGGTAGTCAGAGATTCAGATTTCTGCATTAGCCTAGTTTTGACAGAGTCTCATTAAATCCTGCCCACATACTACTGTAAAACATTAAAGTACAAAAAAAAGTTTGTATATACCAAATCACATTCAAAACATCTGATTTTTTATTGGGGGTGAAAAGGTAAATTGGTGCAGTAATGGCTTTCTAATTAAACATCATTACAGTTTGCAATTACAGTTGTTTATGAACAAGAAAAATAGTGAGAGGTAACAAATATAGCACTCAGGCAAAGCCCGTCTCAAATTATTTTTTTCTGTTATTATCAAGGTTATTTTTTTCTTAAGTCCCTGTCTAAAACAGTCTAGATGTGTGTAAATGTATGCCCCTCTCAGAGATAAATCACAGTCATTAGCCTCTTTTGCCAAAATGCACAGTGTGACTGATTTCCAGACTGTTTGACCTAAAGCAGAAAGCATGATAGATCTGTAAATAAACTAGATTATTCTCAGTATTTGGGAGAAATGCAATCACTCATAATAATGAAATAATACTTGGATCAATCTGTTAGCCTCCATGCGATTGTGAAAACTGCATAAATAACTCTTATTGGTATATTTTTGTTTGTTTGCTCAAGACAAAGAAGCAGATGATTAAAAGGAGCTGTGGCAGCCTAGACACTGTCAGAGCACATTGAAAACCAGACAGGCATAAGGTGCTAGTTAAAAATACTTTATTAAGAAAAAGGTCCACAGGAGCAAGCACAAATCATAAACAGGAACAAGCCAAGGTCAGGACCCGGAGTAGGTAGTTGTACAAACCAGGTCAGGAACATGGAAATCAGCGTTGTCAGGAACCAGAGGAGCACGTCAGCCAAGATCGGGTCATACACAGAATCAGGATACACTGAGCAGCAGGACTGCACTAGCAGACTGGACTGAGTGGTTTAAATAGTGAGTGGAGTGACATCATCGCTCAGAGACAGGAAACTGTCATCTGACTCTCTCAGATGATGCTCCCTGTTTGGCCATAAGAGGGAGCCTGGGAGTAGTGAGCAACGTTAAACAGTCTGCTCAGGCAAAGGAGGAATCACAGGTGGGTAAAATGGTAGCCAAGTCAGAATGCTGCAAACCAGTTAAGTCAGGGTGGAACCCTGACAGATAATAAGCTTAAAGTGACCCTAAACTCAGGAGTTACATGTTAAAAATGCATTCAAGTATCTTAACTATTAACAAAAATGTATCTTATTTGTCTGTCACCGAGCTGTAGATCCTCAAATCATCCCTGAATTTGTGCTGACACTCTCTTGGAGGGTGGTTACTTTTGTTCCCCATGGTCCCTGTGTATGTTGTAAAGTAGCCACCGCTTCAAGCTCACTCCGGTACCCTATCCAAAACTAAAAAAAAGTTTTGGCTTCAGTCTTACTTTAAGACTGGGGGGCAAACCATGGTCAGTCGTAGTAGAAAATGCTTCTCTGTCAGTGGGAATAAGCAATGCCGTAGGCTCAGTGGTCAGAGTAAAAAATGCCCTACCCCCTTCGATCAGTGGGAGGAGTAATAATACCCCATTGTTGGTGTCAGTGGAAGGAAAAGTGCCCATCATTGGTATCAGTAGGAGAAATAGTGCCTCATCCCCTATATTAGTGGAAGCAATAGTGTCATATCAATGGTGTCCGTAGGGGCGGCGTGATTTAAAGGAGGAGTTAGGAGCTTGCTTATGTACATCTAAAAATGGCCTCCATGCTAACTAATCTCTGTGGAATCTGCTCACTTTATCATAAAAGAACCTGAACCACTGAACTCGTGTCATGTCTGCTTCCCTGTACTGCTAGATAACATTTTCAAAGGCATATTTTAGTAATTGCACTATTTACCTCAGTTTACCTTCATATGACCATAGTATGTAAACTATAATGCTTGAAAGACTATGTATATTTTTCTATTAAATATTATTTATTTGCTGGGCTACAGCATATAAGCACAATTATCAGTGTTGGCTGTTTGCTTCTTTTGAATTAGCTTCCTTTTCCCTGAGCCTAGCCTGTAGCATCTAAGCTTCAGTAAGGACTGACTCTTAAAAAAGGGCGCTGGGCAGGAGATCTTTTTCCAAGTGCCCCCAAACTCTGGGATTGTTCAGTTATCTCAGTACACATGCAGGGTGGTGGTAAGCATCACTCTGGAGTGTGGCAGGCCAAACAATAAATGTAAAGTTCAGGTTGTTCATTTATTTTAATTGATTATCCTAGAAGGTCCCAAATGTTGACCTATATCCTCTTGTGCTTCACCCAGTGCCCATGTAAATGTAGCCTTAGTTCCTTTTGCTTTGTTGCCACATCACTGAGCTAGTAGAATTGCACTTGCAGGCATTTAAAACTAAGCCAGATAAAAAGACAGAAGGGAGCTCATGTATATTTATGTAAAACCAAACTAGTGTGTCACGTTTTCTTGATATCTTCCAAATTAAACAGGTGTGCTCAAAAGAACATTGTTTTTTTTAACAATGTTATAAATATAGTATTTTATCTAGTCGTTTTTGTTATTAATATTCCAATTTGTGTAGGACGTGTTATACCAGCTGCACGCAGACAAGTGTCTGGCAAGTTAGAATGCCCTCATGCCCCAAAGCGCTGCAAGGCTACTAGTTACTATGGAAACTCTTGATGCTGGCAATGAAGCAAATCACTTCTGAATTCTAAAAACATATTTCTTTATAGCAAATGGAATGAGTAGCCCTCAGGTAACCCAGCATGAATTATACAGCTTTGGGGGGTAATTTAATGAAGTCTGAAACCATTCTGTCACCATATTTTGTCTTTCTCTTGACTGTTTGCTGTAGCTCACTACAGGCTCTGAAGGATCCCTGGAGTATGTGGGTAAAAGAAGATACTGCAACTTTGCTTGAAATTAAACTCCTACTCAATGATCCACTAGAAACAAAACAGCGCACACGCCCCGGAATTCATGTAAGGTGTCAGAGATTATCTTTAGAAAACTGTCTTGTGGTAGCGCACAAAATGGTTGAACAGATTCATGTATGTGTATATGAATTTGTTGCCACAAGCATCTCTCCTGTGACGTGGCAGAGATTTACAGTCAGAGAAGCAATTTACTCCAACATGAGGCATGCCTCTCAGCTATCTCTGGAGGGACTGTCCCTCATTTGGAACCAAATCCCTCTGTCCCCCTTTCCTCCTCAGTTGTCCCTCTCTTTGGTTTGATGTACAGATAGCTATGAAAATGTACTAATTAACCACAAAAGTGTTATTGCCACTAAAACCTAATTATATTGTTTGCTGTTTTGAAAAGCAAGTATGAAGGAAAATTAATGGTGGTAAAAAAAACTATTCTAGATTTAACCAATAATGTTTGGCATATACATTTTTAATGGTCCGCAAAACTGGGGGCCAAGCAGGGGTGTGTCCATTGCCTGAATACATTGTGCTGGAAGGTGCCCCTCTTTCTCATCTCAGAAGGTGCAAAGGTATGAAGAGGCCTTATTCACTTCTACTTTCCTTATCACCTATATGGCACGATTTCTATACATTTGTCTCAATGACAGCACCATACATTAAAAGTGTTGAATATAGGAACTATGTGAGTTTGTCGCACACATCGGTATTAACAAAGCAAGTTTTGTAGGGTTTCATTAATTTGACGCAAGGCTTCTGGCTACATGCACACCGCAAAAAATGTGTTGTAATTCCCTCTTTGAATAGCCCTCATAACATTCTTTCTCAGCAGAGTGCAGCAGCACATCAGTGTTGCAACTACACATCAAAGGGTGTATTAAAACTCTTCTGCCAGCCATGGAGACTTTCCAGTGTTCCTCGGCTCTATATAGTGGCAGGAATGCTGTGTGAGTGGCATTCACCCAGTGTATGTGAAATTATAAATCCCATCTGCTAACGCCGTAGAGGGACTCATATTTTTCAATGGAGTACACATTCAGTGATGTCACCACACTTTTAGTTTATACTCTCTCCTGTCCTGTAACCTGTAAGTCCATACCTTGGTGCAGATAGGGGCTAAGAGAAAGAGTATGCAGGAGCCAGTGCATGGCCCCCGTGATCCACTGATTGTAGTTGCAATGCTTTGCAGACATAAATGCAAAAAGATAAATGCACTTTTTTCTTTAATTTCTTTAATTAATGGGTGTACACAGTGGCGTAACAATCGCCATAGCGACCCAGGCGGACACCCCTCTAATGCTGTGCGGGCCGCCTGGGTCGCTATGGCTTCGAACGTGCCGCTGTTCAGATCACTGTCAGGGATCTGTGCAGCGCTGCGTTCTTCTCCACAGCCGCTGCTGAGTCAACGAGAGCCAGCAGCGGCGGTGGACAAGGCTGGACACGGCAGGGGAGGAGGCGGGGCCCGGGGGTCAGCATCAGAAAAGGAGGCAGGGCCGGTGGCGGAGAAGGAGGTGGGGCCGGCAACGTAGGAGGGAGTGGGCCCGGAGACGGAGAAGGGAAGACGGAGGAAGAAGAGGCGGACAGATAAAGAGTGTGAGCAGCCCACCTGAGGGTGACCCTGCAGAGCCCACCATAGAGACTCTATGGTGGGCTCTGCAGGGTCACCCTCAGGTGAGCTGTGTGGGATCTCAAGTGGGCTCTTCAAGGGGTGTAAGTAGAAATCGCAGGGCCCCATACAAAATTTTGCTGTGGGGCCCTGTGATTTCTAGTTACGCCCCTGGGTGTACATTTACTATTTTTTAAGCCGAAGTATGCTTTTAACCCCTACACTGTACGTCCCCACCACTAAGTGCCCAAATGACTGCTCATGTACACATGAGCTATATGTTTCTATTCTGAAACAATGTTGCAGGTTTCTGATCATTCTGGGAACAATCCGAAGCCTTTAGTGACACTGATGCTGACATGCTGTCAGCATCAGGGCCACTAAGGTTATTATTGACTGTTCCTTTTGGAGCAGCCTAGTAATAACCAAAAATGTATTAATTGAATTATCAAGCAGTCATATGGAGATTCATTCACAATGATTGCTTGATTTAATTAAAAATAAAAGTGTAAACAACAAAACAATTGTGGAAAGTGTAAAAAAAATAAAATAAATGTAAAATATAAAAAGGATTTATATTTAAATATATTTTAAAGATGGGAAGGAGGGGGGTGTGGCTAGGGAGCGGATGTGAGCGGGTGTGCACGCGTGGACCTGGCGTGGTGTGGGAGCTGGTGCCCGGAATGTTTTCTGCTCTGATCCGGACTTGCTGACCTTGATAGGACTAATTTTTTTGAATCCCCCTTAGCAGTTTCTGCCTGCTGGGATAAATATTCAATGAGTGATACAAGAGGTTAGGAGCTATGAGGTTTAATGTAGGGCATGAGGATGGAGTATATTTTGAATATTAGACACACCACGCTGATGATCTGGAATGTAAGATGAATGGGTGGGTAAAGTTAATGTCTCTAACCCCCTATATGGCTCCTGAGTGGAGTATATTTTGGTGGGGGGTCAATGTAGCAATGGGTTGTTTTTGTTGTGTTATTGTGCTGTGCAATGTGCGTTGTGGTTTTTTGGATTTTTTTTTTCTTTTTTTGTTGGGTTTTTTTTTTGTTCCCTCTCCTGGGTTCTTCTTCTTGTCTCTCAAATATCAAAGTTTTGCTTATACTGGGGGGCTATGCCCAATTGCTCTGTATCATTACATATGGTAGTTAAATTTAATGGATAAGGAAAAAAATATATCTATAATATCTTGGAATGTTAGGGGTTTGGGGAATAGGACAAAGCGATGTGCGGTACTATCCAGCATTATGTCTCATAAGCCGTCAATTATTTGCTTGCAGGAAACGCATTTGGTGGGAGACAGTGTTGGATGGTTGGAACGCAGATTTCTGCAATATACAGCTCATGCATGCTATTTAACATACTCTAGAGGGGTGTCAATACTAGTCTGTAAAGGTATAGCTTTCTCATGTATACAAGCATTGTGCGATAAAGAGGGTAGATATGTATTTCTGCATTGTAAAATCTATGAAGTAGAATGCGTGCTGGTAAATATATATATTCCTCCTCCCTGTTCTAACGAGGTCCTCCGGAAGTTGGTATTATTTATTAAAGATAAGTTACCTATTTATGTTATTGTGATGGGGGATTCTAATAATTATATGAATATAGCGTTAGATAAATTCCCAGTAAATAAGCACTTGGATGACACAAAAAACACTTCTTTTTAAAATTTTTCTAAAGAAATAGGGTTGCTGATTTTGGCAAAAGTTCTGGCGAACAGATTATCTAAGGTTATTCAGAAGATAATAAACTCGGATCAAAGCGGATTTATGCCTAATAGGTCAACGGCAGACAATGTGCGAAGGCTATATGTGAATATGCAAGTTCCCTCGGAGATAATGGGGAATAGAGCTTTGTTGTCCTTGGACATTGCTAAAGCATTTGATAGTGTGGAATGGGAGTACATATGGGCAATATTAAGAGCATTTATATATTCAACTACTATACGCCAATCCTTTGGCTAAAATACAAGTAAATAAAGCATTATCCCCAGCCTTTAAATTGATGAGGAGGACTAGACAGGGGTGTCCCCTGTCTCCCCTGTTATTTGCACTATCGATAGAACCGTTAGCTAATTTAATGAGAAACTCGGATAAGATAATGGGGTTTAAGCGGGGTAAGGCAGAGGATAAGATACTATTATATGCAGATGATAAGGTAGTCTTTTTGGCTGATACTAATCACTCTCTATTAGAGGTAATGTCTCTACTTCTGGAATTTGGTAGGTTCTCAGGGCTATGTATCAACTGGGAAAAATCTATGTTACTTCCGATTGATCCTCTTCCATGTCCACTGCCGATGCAAATTCAGCATATACAAATAGTGGAGTCTTTTGTTTATTTGGGTGTAAGGATTAGAGTAAACACTGAGGCATATTTAGAAGATAATTTAATACCAATTTTGCAGAAATTTCAGAAACAATGCAATATATGGTGTAAATTTCCCCTTTCCCCGGTTGGCAGATTAAACCTTATTAAAATGATTTGGATGCCTCAGCTCTCCTATATACTGTATAATTCTCCATGCTGGATTCCGCAAACTATATTCAGGAGGATAAATACAGTATTTAGGGAGTTGATATGGAAGAAGAAACAAGCACGGATAAAACTAGAACTCTTGCAATATCCTAAGAGAAACGGGGGTTTGGCACTTCCAAATCCATGGATAATGTTCTTGGCCAAACAGTTTAGACACCTGGCGGGATGGAACTTGCCAGGACAGAGGATAGGGGCATATGATATTATTTAATGTCTGTTTTATGATAGGGACCCCCTTATGGCCCTTGAAACTACTCTGTATTTGAGGGAATTTTCAAATCTTTCCACTTTAAGATTAATTGGTAAATTGTGGAAATCCATTAAAGGGATATTGGATATTTCTGACTTTACTAAATACACTCCGATATGGGATAATGGGGTACTGTACGAGGTAAACAAACTTCAGGGATTTGGAATATGGAAGGAAACGGGGATTGAATCATTGACGCAAATCTATGATCAGGGTAGTTTGTGCTCGTTTCAACAGTTACAGGCAAGCTATTCGCTACCAAATGCTCAATTCTATAAATATCTGCAACTAAGGCATGCGTTCACGGCACATCCAGGTGTACGTGAGGTCTGCTTTAATGCAAATGCGGTGATAGATACATTTTTTGATACAACAGTGACGAGAGGTTTGATCTCAAAGATGTATGCAAAATTACTACCTGGGGTCCTGAATAAATCTCCCATGAAATGTAAAGTGGGCTGGGAAATGGACTTGGGGCCTCTGGATGAAGCCCTCTGGAGGGAGGCGTTGTTGTCAATCCAATTAGTTTCACCATCTGCATCGCACAAATTGACGCAGCTCTATATTGTACATAGAACATATCGGACCCCTGAATTCCTACATAGGATAGGATTCAGGGAAAACTCTAAATGTCCAAAGTGTGGGGTTGAACCTGGTTCGTTAATACATCTGCTGTGGCGATGCCCGAAGTTGAAACGATATTGGCAGGAAATAGTAGATATAATAAATACAGCCTTTGGAGTCCATATCTCTAACAATCCCATGTTATGTATCCTGGGTATTTTTGGACCCATAAAAGTGGAATACTACACAAAGGTGGCAATAACGAGGGCTCTATTCGTAGCCCGGCGTAGTATAGCCCTTAGGTGGATTTCAGCACTGCCTCCCACAGTAGAGGAATGGAAGAAAGAACTAGATAAAGTGGTTAGATTTGAGGGAATTATGTTCAAGCACAGAGGTACTATGGACAAATACGGTAAAATGTGGGATAAGTGGATTGAATATGGTAAAGGACCTTGGGTATAATGTCTCTCGTATAATATCTCTCCTATTTATTATGGGTACTCTGAAGAGTAATGTGGCTTGAGAAAAATGGTATGTTGAGAGGAAAATTAATTTTATAAGGAGAGGTTTTTTCTGTTTTTTTTTTTTTCTTCGTGTTTTCTTTTGTTTTTTGTTTGTTTCTGGTTTGGCTATTCCCCTCTGTGGGTCTGTATGTAATGTTGTCTGTTTTGTATTGCTGTTTTAATATGTAATTGTGGATGTATAAGTTTGTTTTATGTGTTGAACTATTAAAATAAAAAAAAGTATTAAAAAAAATATATTTTAAAACTATCAGTATTATAAAAATGAATCCTTTACAATGAAAATCTGCAGCTGCAGAATTGTTTTTCAACCTAAGGGGTTATTTTTTTTAACCCCCTCATTACAGTGATGTTCAAAGTATGTCGCTGTCACTAAGTGTGACACTTGGGGACACTAAGCGACAGTGACATTGTATGCCAGGTGACCACTATTAGCTTTAAGAAAAAAATGTAAGTGTTAGCTTTTAGTTTTAGACTGGGAAGTAAAAACATTTTCTGAAATCCTAGGGATGTGAGATGTTTCCAAATAAATGAATTTATTTGAATGCATTTTTTTTTAGCTGTGCTATTTTTCTAAAAAATAATAACCAAAACTGAGGAAAAGGTGTTTTCTTATTGTTTCCCTTATTTGTTTGTTTTATATTTTAATAATCCTAAATGCAGCGTTCGGCACACATATGTGATATAAATATATAGCCCTATCTGTCCTCTAAAAAACAATAAATAATATGTGTGGGTGCACTTAGTAAGGAAGTATATTATTGCCGTGGAAGAATCACACAGCAAAAATGTAAAATGTGCGTCAGTCATTAAAGAACAAAAACTTGGGAAAAAGCTCAGTCATGAAGGGGTTAATCAAACTGTTTAACAGTGATATTAACAGTTTTGTGAACTACAGTGTTCAAACCTGGGTGATTATGTGCTATGTGTTAGATTGAAGTGTAGGTTACAAGCTGAAGAGACCTTTGAGCTGTGCTATATAAAACAGAACATGATTGTAACAGAGTATAAATATATAAATAAACCAACATATTCAAAATTCTACTAGTAAACATACATTAACTGACGATTCGGAGTTTAGCTGCAGAAGCAGAATAAAGGTTTTATTCCTTCCATGAACTTGACCTACTGGTTTACACTACATTAAGAATTTGCTATAGGACCTGGGGTAATGTTCAGGCCATTAGATGCTTTACTGCAGAAATGATTATGAAGCATGGCTAATACAGAATGCAGCATTAGAGTATGATTTGTCCAGATCATTTCCATGAAGAAATTACTATATCCGGAGTGGTTATTTCAGCAGAGCAGAATGTTTGGGATAATTGGGGCTTAGTGTGGTCTGCTAAAAAGAAACTGAAAGGTTTTAGGATTATAAATTGTTCAAACAATCTATATAACGGAACGCACAGATAATCATCAAATCACTTCCTAAAACGTTAACATCTGAAAATGTGAATGATATGTGTTCGCTGGCCTCTGTACTGTGCATCAACCCGGCTGCTCTCTGTACTTGGCATTACACCACTGGCCTCTGCACTCTGCGTTGTTACTGATCTCTGTACTCTGTGTCACACCACTGACCTGGCGGAGTTAGGGCAGGGGCACGGTAGCGGTTAGGTGGGGTAACTGGTGGCGAGTAACTCTTAAGGCCTGGCTAGTAGCTCAGGACTTGAAATTTTGAGCCCTGTGTTAGTACATAATACTACAGCATCCAAAATAGTTGGCTCATTGTTTTTATATAAAAAAAGATAAAGTAGAACTCCAGCAAAACACCTAGATACACAGTTAAAAAGCAAACACAAAACCTGTTTTGCCTGACAAAATATATACTAGTCAGCATGATTTACACACCCCTGCCAAACTATGTAGCCAGTGTGGTGTTGTCAATGTTCACTAATGAAGCTTAGAGCTTCCTGTATTACTGCCCCACCACATAGCCTCACTGGCTTCTGAATGGGCATCACCACAACGCTGAGGCCTTCCCTATGCCCTTCCCTCTTGTAATATTCCTTATCTCTCACTCCAACTCCCAGAGCCTGAAAAGATGTTAGGTTGACAACACTTTGTGATGTATTAAACTGTCACTGGCTTACAGTGCATAATCCTTCCACTCTGATAGGAATTAATATAACCCACGCCTGAAGAAGGAAAGTATGGTGTTCATTTATTGATCTTATGCCATCGTATAGCTGGGCGAATGCTGTTCTCATGGCTGAGAAGCATACCAAATTCCTAGGCTCCTCAACTCCATCTAGCGGCAATAGTGCTGTGCAAATAGCGTTCACCCAGCTACACGATGGGTGGAAGATTTATAAATTTGCCCCTAAGTGTTTTCATACACTTGGACCTCAAAATATATTCAGTTAGCCACATGAAAGCTATTGTCTATATTCTTACTATTCTTAGCCCTGTTAATAATAGAATATAGAATATAGTTTGATCAGATCAGATTGTTCAGGTGTTTTGAGAGCCAACGGGGCCGACTAGCAAGATACTGAAGCTTGGTACAGTGGGAGATTCCTCCATCCACACAGTTTAGCGTAGATGGAGGAATGTGTTACACTATTTCCTCTGAGCATAGAAAATCTGCAGATAATGGCCAGCTTTACACAGACTGACACTATATTGTAGCTCATGCGCCAACTTTGTTGTTTGTTGCCTTTTTCCTTTTTGTTTATGTGAGTTGTACCACGGGGCCTCCCTGCCAGGAGTCGGCTCAGTGGGGTTTGTACTATTGGTATTATCGGAACACCTAATCAAACAGATTTATAAAAAACACAAGACCAACTCTATATATATATTTTTTTGTTTCTTCTTATCACTGCCTGTAGCTGAAATCTAATACCAGGCCTTGACAGGGAATTAATATCCATGCCCCTTGAGAGCCAACAAGTGCTGTGTGGTATTATAATATTGTCTATAATTTGCATTTACTATTCCATACCATTACACAATTCGAAACAATTGTCTTGCTGAAAAACAAAATCTATTTTCCATCTGTTTTGGTTTTAAAGTATATGTAAAAGCAACATTTTGTTACATCTTGGTTGTGAAGTAGGAAGGGATTAGGCTTTCTACCAAGTTTTTTTTTTTTTAATGCAATCTGTGTTCCCGCTGGGAATATATTTGTCTTGTTGGTCATTGTCCCAGAAACAGAAAGTAAGAGGAAATCCTAAATTGTTGAGTTGTCATGAGAACAAAAATTGATGGGGAATTCACTCACCCGATGTCACCCAATGGGTGACAATTTCCTATGAAGGGAACTCCAATCACTTTAGGGAAATTTTGTCTTACTTCCGGTTGTGTCTCCAAAACAGGGAATAAAGGACACAGACAGTACAAATAACCAGACAGCGGTTTCAACCTTTCTCTACTGTATACAAATTGGGTGAGGTTGGGGGGAGTCTGTGGGTAATGACTGGCTTGGGGGGAAAGAGGGGATTGGGGGACTAGCTGGGCTGGTGGTATTCAGCATTGCTGTATAATGATTATACAGCATTGCTGAATACCACCAGCCAGGGGCGGACTTAACCCTTCGTTGTCTCTCTGCCGCTACAGATGCGGCTTTCTAATCGCGAAGCCGCTCGCTCCTCAAGGGTGTACTCGGGAGGCCCCAGCGGGCGGCCCTCTAATATGCCTGATTAGAGGGCCGCATCTGCCTGATCCAGCCAGCCCAGTTCCTAAAAAAATGTTTTAATAAATTGTACAATAATTGTACATTTGAATATCTGCTTGCTGTTATTCTTGCTAGGTCTGTTTTCAAGGCTAGTTATTACTTAAATTATTATTAAAACCAGTAGCAACTGAATGCAGAGGCAACTATTTATGATAATAAAGAGTAGATGCATAGTCCTATACAACCGGCCCTTTGAGGGTAACCATACTGCTGATGCGGCCCCCGATGAATTTGAGTTTGCCACCCCTGATCTAGTGTATCAAAGGGCTTTGCTGCTGCCTATAGCAGCCGATCAGATTCCCATTTTATTTGTAATGTTTAGAATAGAACATAAAAGTAAGGACCTTATCATCTGCTATGAAAAACATTTTATTTGACCTTTTCCCCAGTTTTCATCAATCAAACACACGGAATGGAATTGCAGTTGTTTAATTTCCACTGAATAATATAAAATATAACAACGTGGTTTCTGATTATTAGTTTGGCAGGAGGTAGCTGCAAAGTTACTATCAGTCATTGAATTATAAACTGCCCTATAAATAACTGTTAGTGAACTCCTGGTGGCAGCAGAAACACAGTAATGAAGAATAGTCACACAACATGATAGAACACGTCTCTTCTATAGTAACCGCTAACAGTGCAGGAAAAAGAAAGGTTACCAAACAGGAGGCATTGGATTAGCAGTATGAATTATAAAGATAAGCAGAAGTGGTATCCAGCATATGAATGTGAACATTTGTGGATGGAAAGAACTTGGATTTTACAGCAGGGAAGATACTGTCAATTATTGTGGCTCATATAGTAACTTTAGGTAGTATTTATTTATTGGCAGTGAAAAGCTGATCTAAGGTAAAGTAATTTTTGGTGCCCCTGCCTTATTTGTTCTAAAGGGAAATGTGTGGATATAATACATGTGTATGGGCTCATGCACACGGACACAAAATATGCTGCGTTCAGACCCGTAATGCATACTTCTTTTTTTTTTTTTACAGATCTGAATGTAGCTGTATGATATGCTACGGGTTGATGGATACAGATGAGTCCATACTTTTATTTATATAATAAACGCATGGAAATGTAAAATATGTACTGCCATACATTTATTGTATGAGCATACACTTTTTTTTCGTCTGCCTAGTGCCTGCCATGTATGTCTGTCGATCTACCCTGCAGTTATGCTATCATTACGAGGTAGATTGATAGACCTATATAGCAGGCACTAGGCAGGTGACACATCTGTTCATTGCATGCAGTGCTATGTGTGTCCTGCAGTGCAGGTCTCCTCCACTCACCCATGCTGTCGCTGACTCCCCCGTTCTCTGTGCCGTTTCTTGATTTTGTGTGATCGCTCCACTACTGCAGGTGTAGAGTTGACACTGGTGTCTTCCAACACTCTAGCACCCAGCTTCCAAGACAGCATGAGCACAGACCCCCAGCACCCGGGTTCACCTCTATCCTCCTTTTCCAACAATGGTTACACCTGCTTCCCCTGCAACCTTCTTTTAAAACTGCTCCCCTCTGAACCCCCAGCATCCCTGTTCCTACACTGCTCACCTCTGCACCCCCTGCATCCCTCTTCTTACTTTGCTCACCTCTGCACCCCTCTTTCTATTCTGTTCACCTCTGCATCCTCTGCATTCCTCTTCCGATACTGCTCACCTTTGAACCCCCTGCACCCCTCTTCCTATTCTGCTCACCACTGCACCCCCTGCACCGCTCTTCCTATTCCGCTCACCTGCACCCCCTGCATTCCTGTTACTACTCTGCTCATCTCTGCATCCCTGTTTCAACTTTGGCCAGCCCTGTACCCATCTTCTTTTTTTGCCCACCTCTGCACCCCCTGAATGCCTCTTCCCACTCGGTTCACCTCTATAACCCCTGCATCCCTCTTCCTACACTGCTCACCTCTGAACCACTCTTCCTATTCTGTTTAACCCTGCACCCACTCTGCTCACCTCTGCATCTGTCTTCCTATTATGCTCACACTTTGCACTACTTGTGTCAAGGGGTGCAGAGGTGAGCAGTGTAGGAAGAGGGATGCAGAGGGTGAAGAAGTTAAGAGTGTTAGAAGAGGGCAGCAGGCTGCCACCCTATTCCAACACTATTAACTTCTGCACACTTTCCAATACTTCATGTTACACTGTGCATCCCCTTTCTTCTAAGCTGCTCACCTCTTGCAGCTTACCTCAGAGCAGAACTCTAGCTCCTGTGAGCGATGCAGGGGCAGAGCCTAATCATGGGGTGGGCAAAGCCTAATCATGGAGTGGGCGGAGCCTAAGTAAGAGCAGACGGGACCCTGCTTGGCCTGCCCAGTAAATGGCTCCACCCACTCTCCATGGTAACTAGTTTATGGACAGGCTCCTTTCCTCAGAAAAAAACAACAAATACCTCTTAGCAACTGGAGATCCCCAGGATAAAGAAACTTTCCAAATAGAGAGAATTTTTCAAAATCATAACATTGCTATTTATTTTTCACCATAATCCATATATGAAAAAAACAACAAAACTTTATACCATAAAAACCTTCCCCATAAGATCAAATAACTATATGAACTTTGTTATCCACATTTATTGAGCATAAACATTTGTCTGAAAGAGAAAGCACATCTATTTCACATATCTGTCCCAGTGTTCTTCTAATAGATTTATGAAACATTTCCTGCACTCATATCAATAAGTGTAGTTTCTCTGTCCGCATTTCATCCACAGTATGTTAGACTGTAGTCAGTCTATTCAGATGTTAGATTTATATCACAGAGTACTCAGATTTTCTTCAGGCAGTAATCAATGGAATTCATTAATAAATGAATTAATCCTTTATCCTGTGCGGCAAGAAAGGGAGGACCCCCACCCCTTCCCGTCCACACAGGAACACGTCAGGGCCAGGAGTCAAGCTGCGTTCCAAAGTGGGACACAAACAGGCAAATGTTTGCCCGTAATCCCAGCTCCGGTCCCCAGTCCCCCTATGGCGCCAAACCTGATCCAGAGGGAGAAGAGCCAAGTACTACAAATGAATACCTTATACCCCTAATAAAAACAATATTCCTAATCCTACTATTAATATATATGTCATGTTATTGCAAAACCATATCATTAAATATATTTCTACTTATATAAATAAATCCACATGTATACATCGCATATAATACATGATCACTGTTACCTTCAAGAGGCCAGAATGTTGGAAGAGAAATATCTTCTATTTCTTATGTCATTCCAAAAAACATGCAACATTTATTAACCAATTGATTCCAGGTTTCGCAAAAGTTTACAATTGATGAATCCACTTACACTCTCTTTGTAATAGCTGCTTATCTGCATCTCCCCCCTATCACTATGATGGATCCGGTCCAATACATGGAAGCGTAGATTCACAATTCTCCCATTAGGATTCATAATCACATGCCTAGCAAGTGGAGATATTAAATTACGCCCTTTTATGTCTTCCATGTGGTCGGAAATCCTATCCCTCAATCTACACGAGGTTCTCCCAACATATAGTGTGTCACATTCACACAAAAATATATAAACCACGGATTTAGTGTTACAGTTCACAAAATGGTGACTACGTATCACCTGTCCCGTAGGGTTGTAAAACAACCCCAAATTTTAATAAATTTGCAAACTCCACAATTCTAGCGGAAAGTGCCTTTATATTTGCAACAGGATACATCCTCCCTCTTTTATATTCACTGTTGACTAACAAATCCTTTAGCGATTTCGCTCTTTTATAATTACAAATTTTCCATCACAAATTTAGATATCCTTGTGTCTGAATTGAGAAGAGACCAATGATTACACAGAATACCTTCAATAGCTTTGTGCTGATTGCAATATTTCAAAATCAGTCTGACTTGATGATCATTGCTCCTCCGATTACTCGTCTCTGTCCCATGTGACCTCCCATATTTTACTTTGATAAATGCTTTGCATCAGTTTCTTTCTTCATAGCCACATTTTCTCAGCCTATTCCTCAAGTCATCCGCTGCTTTCTGAAAATCAGGATTTAGAGTACAATTCCGGCTTATTCTAGTATATTGGTACATATATACCTCTGATGGCACATTTAGGGTGGGCACTACTACCCTGCAAAATGATGTTCCCCGCTGATTTTTTTGCGATATAAACTTGTATATAGTTCACCTTTGTCATCTTACCTAGGGTTGAATTAATTTCTGTAAAAAATGTCGACAAAATTCGTAAAACATTTTTTAGTGCAGGTCCAGAGAATAAAAATGCCGTCTATGTACCTGTGCCATAATAAGATATAGCACAGGTACATGGTGAAACCTTCTTGGGATCATAGATCCTGTTCCCACATCCCCAGGTACAGGCTCGCATACAATGGGGCACATATAGTATACCTGAGTTAGTGGGAAGAGTTAAACATAAATGTATTATGAAAAAAAGCAAAAGCAAAAAAAGAAGCAAAGCAAAAAAGGGGCGCCTTCCCTAGTGCAGATTTGTTTAATCCAATAAAATCATCAAGAATGTACAAACAGGTACTCACAACGTGGAAGTAAAAACGGAGCAGTACAGGGATCCGTGTAGAGCGTCCTGTATGAGAATCACTGTATGAGACCTCACGTCCTGATGAAGGGGGCGTATAAACCTGCGCGTCACAATGCAAAGTCCTTCAGTCTTTCATCTGGCCGCTTTCAGCTCACACTGCATACAAACCTCCATGCCTGACAGCTTGGCTTTGCCCTGCACGGCTTCACATGCAATGTGTCATGGGCTTTAAAGTAACACAAAGATAATTCAGCTTCATATCCTAAAGTCAGCTAAGCACTTTAGGGCTATTCAGCTTTCCTCCAGCAGGTTTCCCACCAGTTTGCGACAATTTTGAGACAATTCTTCTTATGAAGGCATTTAGGAATGAAGCATAAACTATGATCATAAATCTGTTGCTCTATGTAGTAGAAATTACAGATGTGACAGTTTAAAAGACGCTGATTATCTGATTATTTTATCAGTTGGGATAAATGTCCCCAACTGCGTTGTCATGTTAAAAAGGAAGGTTGGAGCACACTACAGGTGAAACTCGAATAATTAGAATATCGTGCAAAAGTTCATTTATTTCACTAATGCAACTTAAAAGGTGAAACTAATATATGAGATAGACTCATTACATGCAAAGCAAGATAGTTCAAGCCGTGGTTTGTCATAATTGTGATGATTATGGCTTACAGCTCATGAAAACCCCAAATCCACAATCTCAGAAAATTAGAATATTGTGAAAAGGTGCAATATTCTAGGCTCAAAGTGTCCCACTCTAATCAGCTAATTAAGTAGCTTCCATGCCACGCCGCATTGAGGCAGTAATTGCTGCAAAAGGGGCCCAAACCAAGTACTGAGTACATATGCATGCTTATACTTTTCAGAGGTCCGATATTGTTCTATGTACAATCCTTGTTTTATTGATTGCATGTCATATTATAATTTTCTGAGATTGTAGATTTGGGGTTTTCATGAGCTGTAAGCCATAATCATCACAATTATGACAAATCACGGCTTGAATTATCTTGCTTTGCATGTAATGAGTCTCTCTCATATATTAGTTTCACCTTTTAAGTTGCATTAGTTAAATAAATGAACTTTTGCACGATATTCTAATTATTCGAGTTTCACCTGTATATTTCTGGCACACCAACTGTTTTTTTCTGTACTTGCAGCGTGGTTAAGGGATAAAACATGGGGGAAATGGTTAATTATTGCACAAAATATATATATTTTTTATTTTTGCCTTGTCATAAGATTCAAAGGAAAACTTCACTTTTAGCCACATACTTACCTTTGGCCCAGCTCTGGAGATCTTCACTGTGAGGACCTTTGATCTTTCCCAGCATTGCACAGCCTTTTTACAACAATTACTGGCTAGGCCCTGCTCCTCCCGCTCACCCTCTGGATCATGAAAATGGCCCCACATGAATGAAACAAGCAGTACCCATCCACAGTAGGAGCAGAATGTGGCCAGGACTTTTTGTACAAAGGCTGTGCACCATTGGGCAGGGGAGCACAGTAAAGATCTCTAATGATTGGCTAACAAAGACTGTTAGAAGCTTTCAAAGTGAAGTTGTCCTTTAATGCCAGCCCCACCAGTAGCTTATGCTCACATATCCAAAGCACAACCCAACAATGGTACCTCCTCAGTCTTTCCATTGCTTAGGCTGGGTTCACACCTAGGCGTATTGAATATGCGCGTTAGTCGCGCGGTTTTTTTACCGCGATTCGCGGTAAAAAAGTCGCGCGACCGTCGCGCGATTCCGAAGGCTACTTGGCTGTATCCCAATGTAAAACGCCCTACAAAACGGCCCAAAGAAGTACATGTACTTGTTTGAGCGTAGGCCGTTTTGTAGGGCGTTTCAGACGGGCGGAAATACGGAAAGGTGTGAACCAGACCCATAGAAAACAATGGGATTTTCATGTTTGTACGTTTTGTTGAGCGTTCATAGAGCGTTGAACGCGCGACAAAAGGTAAAGGTGTGAACGGGGCCTTAAAGTGGAACTGAAGTGGACAACAAATTGCTAGTGCGTAGATTGTGCGTAGATTGTGTATACCCCAAACCTGCAACCCGAAGAACTACATGTAGCTCTTTGGTACTTACTGTGAGGCCATTGGGCCCCACCAGGCAGTGCTCAGTATACTCTTTGCATGCTTACTTAGGGATAGCGAAGGACAATATTAATTAAATCGGATTCTGCGTCTAATTCATTTTTTAAATATTTCTGTTATACTTCCTTACGTTTTTCTCTGAAATTGTGAATGGATCTTATGCAACGGATCTTACTGAGAAGAATATAAAATATGGTGCCAGTAAATGTTTAAAGGGGCTGTAGGGAACATTGACTGTAATGGCACTGATCTCTAGCAGTCTCTTGCAACATGCCCTCAGTCTCTGACAATCTCCTACAACATGCCAAGTTGCCAACCACACCTGTAGTGTGTGTGTAGTCTTTGACAATCTCCTGTAGCATGCCCATAGTCTCTGACTATCTACTGTTTACGTCCAGTCTCTGACTAATTTCTGCAGCATTACATACCTTTTACATTATGTGTTGCCCTTGGCGATTTTATGGGCTGTACTTGAAGCCCTCTATATCACATAGGTTGCCCCCCACTGATGTATACTGTGCATACTTGCACATAACTCATATGCTTCCACTGCATCAGCTCTGAGCCTGTCTAGAATGATGAAATATTGAGACTCAATAAATGTTCAAGGTGAAAAAGGAGTTTAAAAATTAATTTTTTTTCCAGACCATCTCCCAGACCAGAACACACAAGCAAATACCAGTAATCAATAAAAACAAATGAATTACTGATGACTAGGGTAACAGAAACAAATTCTAATTTGAATGCAATTTTCTAAAAATAACTAATAAAAACTAATTTTTATGACCTACCCAAAGTTCACCAGATTAATATTATCCCAGATTTTTCTCTTTAGCAATGCAGGTTAAGGTCTAGCACAGAAGATAAGGACAATCACAAAAATAATTTGTGTGGCAGTGAAAGAGCTGGGACTCATTCACACAGGTGTGCACATTTGTATGGCGTGCACGCCCGTGCAGACACCTGCACTTGGGAGGGACCGGCGCTGAATGTAATTGCGTGAAGCCGCCTTCTATTTGCCTATGGGAGGATGTGGCTGCACATGGATACATGCCGACCCAAATCTGCACATGTGAGCAGGTCTGGGTGCTTGCACTTGGATGCACACTGTCTGCGTTCAAGTGCAGGCACCTGTACCTGCATGGATGTGCAGGTACAGGTCAGCCACTTTCTCTCATAGGGAGGTACAGATGGCTGCACGCAATTGCAAGCAGCACCTGTCCCTCCCGGGAGCAGGTCTCTGCACAGGTGTCCATGCCTGTGTGTATGAGCCCTTATGGGTATGATAGCTTGGGGGAAAGACCCCTTCTCTTGGTTCCCTAAGAACAGGGGTGGGTAACTTCGGCCCTCCAGCTGTTGTGGAACTACAGGTCCCATAAGGCATTGCAAGACTGACCATTACAGGTATGAGGCATGTTGGGATTTGTAGTAAAAACACAGCTGGAGGGCCGGAGTTGCCCACCCCTCCCTAAGAACATGCCTATTATGCTTAAAGGTCAATCTAGGGCTGGGATTAACCAAACCCAATAAATAACCAGGAATAGTCTGCTGCTGAAGCAAAATGTTTTTACCATCCTTTAAAACTGTCTCCTGTTTCTGTGAAGCTGATATATCTCTGGCTGAGGAACATTTTAGAGTTTTAGAGTTCTTGAAAATGAAAGGGATAGGCCTAGCACCTTTCAGCATTCAGCTTATACAAGTTGCCAATGCCAGATATATTACCCAATCAGGATAAAATATATCTTGTGATGAAAATCTCACTAAACTTAGATATGGGATCGGTTCTAGAGTTTTCTAAAATGTTAAGCCCTTCCTAAAACAAATTCAGCATGTGTGGGCCATCATTTATTGTAGGCAGCAATGACAAACATTTTTAATTAACTTTGTGGTCAATGAAGGGGGAAGTATTTTGCTGACATCTGCAAGGAGTCTTTACATCAAGCTACAGATACAGGCACTGATTCCTGCAAGGTTATGATGGCATTTGGAGAATAGGTTATATGAGGCATAAAAAGTACAAACTAAATATGATAAAAGACAATTTAATTTAACTCCTTACCCAAAGATGGAGAAGAGGTAGGCTATAGGATATCACTGTTTTTATTATTAGGTAATATTGTGTAAAATATTGTAACACGGTATGCATGTCATTTAGAGCAGTGGGCAATAATATAGCCCTATGATCAGTAGGTTGGATAGTAAGATAGTCAGGTGGAGAAAAAGACACACATCCATCGATTTCTAATTAAAAGAAAGAATTGTGATATCATCCCTCTGATATGTGCAGGCATATCATCATATGGATAAAAAAACATACTTTTCCTTTTCCTGATGTTCTAAACAAAGCAGCAAAATGGTAAGCATTCTGCGAATGGTATTCATTGCATGTTTTGTTCTGTTATGCCAGAGAAGACTTTTACAGTAGCCATTGACCAGAGGGAAATATTCAGGTTTGACTGTTAACATGAAGGTCCATCTACATCTCTTAGCAATTATCTGGAGCTGGAATGACTGCATACATATACCTTTTCAGGAAAACAAACCATTTGCTTTCTTTTGAGAAATAAAGAAGTGGGGCTGCCCCTGTGGGAAAGAGGGAGAGGGGAACAGGGGGCCATGTTTTCTATGTGCTTGCATGGGTTTGCTCCGGGTACTCCGGTTTCCTCCCACATTCCAAAGACACGCTGGTAAGTTTATTGGCTCCTGTCTAACTTGGCCCTATATATATGCATATGAGATACAGACCTTAGATTGTAAGCTCCTTGAGGGCAGGGACTGATGTGAATGTGCAGTATGTAAAGTGCTGTGTAAATTGTTGGCGTATATACACTGCCTGTCCAACAAAATGTCAACACCTGGATTTCGAGCAGTGTTATGATCAGGAGTTGCTTCAGTTAGTCAGGTCTAGGTTCAGCAATGCTATGTCCCCAAAAAATGAGTTCAGCTGCACACCTGATTATACTGAATGACCAGGTTTTCCCATCAATGGATTTTATTCCTACCTGATGGTACGGGCATATTCCAAGATGACAATGCCAGGATCCATCGGGCTCAAATTTTGAAAGAGTGGTTCAGGGAGCATGAGACATCAGACCTAGTCCTACCCAACTAAAGCAACCCCAGCCCATAACACTGCCCTAAATCCAGGTGGTGACTTTTGGCAGTGTATCTGTAAATAAATAAATTATTACATAAATAAATACATTTAAATCCAAATCCAAATAAATCAATTTAGTCAGCAATGATAACATGAAGGTAATATCCAAGTTGGTATTCGGTATACGACTGAACAACGGGACTACAAAATTTGAGTTTTAAAAATACTAAGATATAATAACTCAGAGGGGCAGTGATGGCTAATTCAATAAAAAGTGCTAAGTGTAGTGTAAAGTATAATGCTCATAGCAACCAATGGAAATGTATCCATGATCTGATTCCGAAAAGTGAATTCCTATAGGTTGCCATGAGTTACAGCACTCAAAAGAATTATGTAGAGGAAGTAATGCGGAGCTTGCCATTACTGACCTCCTTCTAAGAATACCAGTTTCTTTCCTGGCTTTGATATTTTTTGAGTCATTGATCTAGAAAAAACATACTGATAAGAAAGTCACAGTGAATTCGGAAGCTCTGCACGAGAAGAGGTCAGCAATGGCAACCTGCATAGGTTCTCAGTCTCTCTTTCCTTCGATGTTTACCCTCGTGGGTTGAGAAATGAAGATACCAAAAGACACCAAATACACAGAAACTAAATAGTTCTAAATACGTTGTATATTCTCCTTATACAGAAGGTAAAATGGCAACTTATGTAGCACGTCTAAACAGGACTTATGCATAATGCTGAATATTCATTCTTAGATTATTACAACGTTCCAGGTTTAAATCTTAACTTAAAAATATTTTCATTATATTGCTTAATAGTTAGAAAGGCTATAAATCCGCTTTGTGTGCGCCAAATGCCTTCGCAACCCCAATCATTACCTTGAAAAATAGCAGTCACACTGTCTCAGTGCTGTACACAGCCTGTGTAGAAGTTGTGGAAAGGACCCAGAGTCCCACCCACTACAGCCTACCTGTAGAAAACTACAGGCAAGGGGGATACAAGACCAGGCACAAAGAAAAAGAGCAACAGAGACTGGTATTTATTACAGGAAGCGCCTGCATTGAGGCAAAGTCTCTCGCTGGATTACTGCAGAGATCTGAAGAAATACACAAAACACACCAAGATTTAAGTAAGAATAATCAAAGTACTGCAGCGCTGAATACTGAAAAATGGGCCGGCGAGGAAGGGGGTCTAAACACCTGGTCTTGAAGTGGTTAAAATGCAGACTGCCGGAACGCAGTAGTGTGAACTGGCATCACACATGACAATGCAAATTGCCTTGTCTTGTAGAAAAAATAGCCAGCACAGCCCGAACGCATATGGTGTGAATGGGCACTTAATCAGTAAACAATATCAGTGGGCAGAGCAATCAACTGCATCAATTTGAGGGCCCGTTCACACCATAGTGCTGCATTAATCGCACTTTACCGTGTGATTAACGAGCACTGTTGCAGAGTGCACCCAGCTTGCGTTACCGTACACTTTGTGTGTTGCATTGCTATTAATTTGAATGGCACCCCAACATACCTCCTGGCTACCGTGCATTACAGTGCAACGTGCGATACCATAATACTGGGCTTTGTGTCAAAAAAAAATAATTGTTCATGCATTGCTTCTTTTTACTGCAACGCAATGCACAATATGGCAATACCGCACATTGCACTGCAACGCATAGTGGTCGGGATGTGTGTCAGGGTGCCATTCAAATGAATGGCAATGCAACACACCTCGTGCATGGTAGCACATGGTATGGTGGTACTGCACAATGCACTGCAACACACGGTGGTTGGGATGTGTGTTGGGTGCCATTCGAAGCGTTAGCGCACAGTAGCATACCACATACAGGGTATCATGTTAGTAACGCAGCTCTATGTTATGAAGGGGCCCTTAATGATAGACCCCTCCCCATATACACTCTCAGCTTGGAGTGGCTTCATCTATTTTTGATCATTTCTCACATCTTATCAGCTTTATCTTTAGTGGAATTGATGGAAGATTCTAAACTGCCGTGGCCTGGCTCTGCACTTATCTCGGAGTGAAATGAAAGATCGGTGATTGATTACACTCATTATCTCTTACATGACTTTGTCTGTGAATATTACACTGAAATCATTCCTCTCACTGCTTCTGATAAATATGAAAGAGCAGATATTGTATTTTGATGATCAGGGAATGCTGCCTGACAGAAACTACAGGATGTCATTTTATTAGCGGTTACAGTCAGCTAGTTATACGTAGAGTAAACACAGCATCTAATATGCTTTTCATTACTTATGAGATTTGCAGACATGCTTTGTAAATATGATTTGATTAAGAGTTTCTTTGTAGCCGTTCTGATACATGTACTGTTTGTTGGTCAATACTTGGGGCTGCCACTGGCCACTTAATAAGTGAAATACGAATAGTGGAATAGGCAGTAATGATGGAAAACTCCAATTATCCTGATTTGTCTCAACTTTGAAAATGTTCGGTAGGATGCACACCTATGTGTTTCCCCCCTGTCATGCTTTCCATCAAAATAAATGGAAACACATGCAAGCATGTCATCGTGTGTCGTCACACATTTTCAATGTGTGTTGCAATGCACTTTGTTTTGATCTCAACATGGGTCATAATGTACATCAATGCACACTGACGCACATCATGACACTTTGACACTCGTCTTATTGCAGCCGTTGATACTGATTTAAATAGAAAAGGCAAAAAGGTGTGCATCCAGCACAAATGGTGTATAATCCACTTAAAGGGCTCATTCAGACAGGTGTACACATCCGTACAGACAGACAGCGTGGGTCCAAGTGTGGACACCTGGACCTGCACACACGTGACACCATGTAATTGCGTGCAGCCTTGTCCTCCCATAGGGAAGAACAGGCTGCTGTGTGCAATTACACGCAGCACTTGTCCCTTCCAGAATCTGGTCTTTTTATGCGCGTGCAGGCCATATGGACGTGTACACCCACCTGAATGAGCCCAAAGGGGCCCATTGTCAAAAACTGAAAATAAATATGAATTTCTATATTACATTTTCATAAGTTCTATCCCACTCCTAATAACCCTATCTATCTAAAGTTTTTAAACTTACTTATTGAAGAGAATAGAAGAGGTTTTACTTAATACACTGAGCCCTGTGAATATGCACTTCCTTATGTCACAACTGTCACAGAGCCTGCCTTAAGAACTACAACTAACAACTGTGCAAAACTGTGAACAATGTAACATTATCATTGCTTGCTGGAAGCAATGCATGATGGGATATGTAGACTGGAGAAATCAAGATTGCATCATATCAAGAAGAAAGGAAAGAGATGGAGAGCACACCGGGAATCCAGGAAGTTGTTGGAAGTGATAGACAGACGGCAGTACTCACTACATAAAGAGATTTTTTTTCAAGTAAGCTTTGCATTATCAAAATTATACTTTAGATCCACCCCTCTTATAGAGATACAATCAAGCCCATGAGGGTGAAAGGCATCAGAGTGGGACAGATCTATGGCAGGAGTGTGCGCCACTTGTATGGCCTGAATAAAGTTGTTTTTAACCCAGTGACATCATTAGTGTGGGGCCCAATTTTTCCCCTGCAGTATGGGGACATGTGTTTTATTATTCCAGGTATTCCTTCTTCGAGTTTGCTCTTACAAATGGTGACTATCACACTTGTAAGTTATAAATAGTTCTGAAAATTTTGTTTGAAATTACGTTTATTTATAAAATAATAATCTTAATATGGTGTTTCTGTGTTAGTGGTTTGAGTGCACTTCAGCTGAACCCTCTGAAATGTAGTATAATCCCAGCTCTGCAAGGATAGATACTGAATTATTTGGAGGGGAATTGGGCTTAAATATAATAAATGCTAAATTTCATAAAAAGCTTTCATTGCTGCTGGCTATAAAATTCAACGATGCTAGAAGTAGTTTTATGTTTCTTAGAAGCAAATTTGTTTAAATGTAATAAGCAGTAAACAGGAGTGAAGGAAGAAATTTAGGATAGAAAATATCCATTTAATTTAAAATAAAATGATGGGATTTTCCTTTTTAATAAAAGCTCAGCCGCAATCTCTGCAATGTCTTTTTATTTCTGAGATACATTTTTTTGTGCCAGTTTAAAGAAAGCCTGTCATAGGAGAAATACATGGGCTCTTATTGATGACAGTGTGAAGATGTTCCTTGCCTGGCAGGTGTGGTGATCCTGCTTCACTACTTTCTGGTCCACTGTCTTGAAACAAGAGCAGGATTTCTTGTAACTTCACTTGTTGAATGCTTGTTCCAAATAAGTCACCCAGAAAGTAATCAAGCTTGAGGATCAGCTTGATTCAAGCTTGAAGATCAGACTACTAGGTTCTTAAGGTATTTAGCAATGGTGGTGTAGCAATGACCCCCAAAGGAGCCGCTAGTAATTTTGGGTCCTCCTACATGTTTTGTTTGAATTTACTGTCCCAGTTTCCAGCTCCAGTGAGAACCGACACTTCTTGTAATCAAGTCTCAGGATCTTTATATGATTTATTGCTCAATGGTGGAAAACTCAATAAAGAGGGTCTAGGGTTGCAGGATACCCAAAAGCAGAAAAATAGAGGACAGTGTCATCTCCAGTAGCAACAGCATCAGGTTCTATGAAAGTGACCAAAAACATATTCTTGAAACAGAAAAGCCAGGAAAATCTATGACCCTGTAAGAGCAGTCACACTCCTTAGTGCACCAACTGGTTTCTGTTCCTGAGTAATACATCCTTCTTACAATGTCCAGAGCGCAGCTCCTCCCAAGCCCTCTGTGAACACCCACCAGCAAAAAGATCCTTCTCCAGCTCAGCCTCCATAGAGTATACACTCCAGCCATAACTTAGGCCTTGGATGCACCAGCACATGGCACATGCTGATTCTCAGGCCTTGTCATCACATAGTCAAATAGACCTCCTCCTGGGTAGAAGCCCCAGGGGAGAGACAGTGCTCCCAAATACTGTATTTATCATCTCCCGCAGCCATACCTCTGAGTCAGCCTGCTTAGGGATTGGTCAGAGTCAGATACATATTATTCATAATCTTGTAGTTAACACTCCTACATTGTATGCCGAAGCCCCATTCCAGCAACAGGTGGAATCAATCAATCTACCAGGCTTCGGGAAAACCTGCAGAACTCAGAACAATTGATGCCCGGACTGACTACAGTCCAGCAATAAACACGTCAAATATAATAGTGACACAACTGCAGAAGCAGGATCGCTACAGTGGATTACTGTAATATCTAAATTGCCTTGGCTTCCTGAAATAAGCTAACTTGCTATTCAGCTTCCAATGATGATAACGATACAATGGTTAAAAGAAGCAATGGTCTTATTTATTTATACACAAATCTAACCAAACATAATAAAAGATACAAACAGATACAATAAGACAATCAAGAGAATACTTTACACAGCAAGTCCGTCCTCTGGTTCCTATATCCTGGCTGGGCTCAAAGAGAGAGCAATATTGCCGCGCACGGACTTTTATCCCATTCATACACATACATCGACACCCCCTTTACCCAGAATTCCGCATGTCCCTTAAATGTCTTTCGGCCAATCGGCATGGTCCTTCACATTTGTCCACATGCTCTGTAGTCCTCCAGCAGGGGGCACCATCATACTGCAGATCATTCCTTGGCCTAGGTCAACACCTTGTCCTTTGATCTTTAGACAATGGCCAGTCACATTCATATGCAAAATCTGGATATCTTGAACATGTCTTCCCAATGTGCCTACACCCTTATCAACACCACAGGGTGCAACGCTTGATGTCTTGTCCCGATGAAGAAATGTCACCTTTCTCATCTCCCCTGCCATGCCCCAGGCATGAACAACACACAGTTGGTCTCTTTGATGAGCAATGCAATCAAGATTTGAAGATATCTGTTCGGCAGCTTTCCTACATGAAAATGTTGTACATTCCAACAGTTACCTATTTCTCTTGTAGCGCCCCCTAACCCCCAGAGGCCTAAGGTGGACCCCTAAAGGGTAGGGAAGGCTGACATTTTAGATTCTCGGGGTGGATTCTTAGCCAGTGAAGGGGGTTCGATCAACATAATTGGGCACCAGTCACTTTAAATACTTTTTCAATGCTTTATAACAGAACAGCAAAACTGGGAGAAAAGGTGTGGGGCTTCCCACTTCCATTGCAAAAATAGACAGACTCACCAATCCCCTTAGGCTTTCACAGTGCAGAGAATACTTTAGCAGAACAGGGACTGACACTGTGCAGTAGAACATCAGTTGATTAGAGATGAGGCACCAGACTTGTTCCTGGCACCTCCAGCAGTCATAGGGCTCTTCTGGTTCTCCTCCCGAGATAGTTCCAGACACCTTCTGGGTCCACATGTGGCCTCCTGCAATCTGCATTTTATTTAGTTATAAAACCAGGAACAGGTCATTGCACAGATAAATCCGTCTCTACTCCAGATATGAACACTAGGTGAAGTCTTCCTAATGACCTGTAAATACAAATCACCCCATCTAAGTGCCTGCTGTTAGCACTATATCTCTCCCTGTATATCCATATGGTGTTGGCTGATCCTACCGCTGTGCTACATTGCTTGCCTGCTGTAAACTTCTATAAAATAATGACTCATGTTTCCCATTTTCAATTAGCTGCAATTGACATTGAAGCTTATCCACTCTCATTGCAATTTGAATTCTCCCCTACTTTCACATAAACCCATAGTCTGATTTTTTTTAGGTTTGCATTTATAATTGAGCTGAATTTGCCCATTCTGTTATGTAGTGATACATAAGTAGCTATATTACATTACATTTTTCTTTCTCTTTTTAACAACAGGAAGATGACCTGTCGTAGCAACACCACTACATGCAGTGTTAGTAACAAGTAGATACGAGCAATTTTTAACATCTGCTCCTCCTCATTTTGCCAGCATCTGGGTCAGGGTAATCCAAGTCAGGTCTCATCCCTTTCAGACCAACACATTCATCGCTGCTAAGCAAATTCACTTACATTGAAGTTTTGCTAGAAAAAGCAGGGCACGAAGAGACTCATCATTTATTTTGGTGTACATTGAGGAAAAGATAGAGCCTCTGTTGTAGATTAGAACCTAATCTACAATTTATCCATGAAGACGGCAGAAGGAGATAATGCTTTCTAAATATAAAATGTTTCACAGCAGAAAGAGGGGCTAGCCATATACATTCAACCCACATGCTGAATCAGAGAAAATCAATTGATTCGCCCATCCACTCTAAACAGCGTGGATGGAGAAATGTCCACTGCCAGCTATTGTATTTAGCATCCATGGCACCCATTGCCACCTAGATACCCGAACATCTCATACGATGCAGTCACTGTTCACCGGATAATTTTTTACAGCTCAGTTAATGTTTAAATCAGCCAAAATTTGAGCCATCTATGGCCAGCACATGACGTTGTAGCAAACTATTGCTCCTCTCCTCAACAAGTTGTATGATATCTTATTTTATAATATCACCCTGAAACATTTACATATTTATGTATAACTATTATAGATATTTTATATAATTTAGGTTCAGTGGTCTTAAAGCATATCTAAGCCCCCCAAAAAGCAATGTAATAGAATGCAGCATACCAGTCCTTAGATGAGGTGGCTGCATTTGTTTACTTTTTTCAGGTTTTTTTCCCTTCTTTTCTTTCTGGTAATCCTGTGAATTATGCAATTCCTGTCCCTGGGTGGGTACCAAAACAATAACAGGAAGAGGGTCCTTCTTTTAATGTGGTTTTGAGGGCAACATGGGGAAAAAAACATTATTTTCAATTGCATGCTTGGGAGATGCCTTTAAGCTATATGCAGTGTTATGGAACAGTACAGTTTTCATGAACACCATATTCTGGAATAACATACTGTATTTTGGATGTGTAATTGCTTTTTTTTCCTTTTACACTTAAAGAAGTTAACTCTAGAAAAAAAACAAAAAACTAATGCCCTCAACTTTGTACAAAATGGCCAGTGACAAAACAGTTTAATGGTACAGATTGTGAGCTTTTTTTTGCAGTACCACACTGTATTTTCTTAAAAGTTTAATAAAATGTCAAAACAAAGAGCCGAAAAACTCTTCTAAACCACAACCCAATATTCCCTAACTCCCTTCCATTTGTGAATCTTCAGTTATTCCCAAAATATTCAAAATATGTATGTGTTTGCAGGTATTGGCTAGCGTTAGGACAGTAGACGTGTACAGTATAGGCAGTAAAAAGAAAGAGATAAATCAGATTTTATCATGCAAGAAAAATAGACGCTATTATCTGACAGACAATAGCCACAAATATTGTACAGTGGCTGGATAGTATGTAAACAGCTCAGTATAAGAGGGAGAGACAAGACAGGTTTTATATTTTAATAGAAGTTAGAGTGTATTATTTTAGAGAAAAATAGCCACAATTATTGTACAATGGCTGAACAGTGCAGCTCCAGATTGCAGCGGGCATCAACTGTCATCTAGAGCTGCCAAAAAAGCTTTACTATAACCACCCCTGAGTCTGCCATTTTTTTTGTCTTTACTTTTTTATTTTTATATGCATTTATATTTTCTTTTTTTTTTTAATGTGTTTATGGGCTTGATGCCATGCTTGGGCTGCACATAGCACAGGCCAGGCATGTTTTCCAATTATTTTGCTTTTCCAGCATAATCTTTCTCCTCCCAGGCACTTAGCAGTCATTTTATTTTTTTAAATCTATTTATTGAATTAAAGTCATGGCATTGGAGGAATAGTTGTGGGGGTAAAACCTACGGTCATAGGCTGCCCACCCTTACGCAGCACAGGGGAAAGGGCAGGCAGCAGCAAATGGAGGGGGAAAAAATTATATGGTCAAGGGCAAGGGTAGTATCAGAAGACTCATATAACCATAGGCTGCTTGCCCTTCCCTAAGAAGGACTTTCAAAAAAAGTGACGGGCAAGTTTAGAATGAGAGGTAGAGGTGCTGCCACATGGAGGTGGTATGTGACGAATCTTGCTAATATGAACTTTTCCTCCACCTACTTCCCCTCCTCCCTCTCTTTCTTCTTACCTTCTACTTACCTTCTTCCTCATCCTCCCTTTCCCCCTACTCCTCATCCACTTCTGCCATACGTCTTCCTCCTCCACCTCCTCCTCCTATGTGATATGAGTAGAAGCTATGGGGAAACCATTGAAAACAGTCGCCTTGCTCTTGTCCTCCTCCCCCCCCCCGTAAGGCCATCACTATCCTGGTCAAGCAGACACAGGGAGGGACATCAATTCAAGCTGGGCAAATATTATGGAAGATGGGCCCAACTGGAATCATTTCAATCCTCCTTGGTTCTCCTTGCCCTCTTCTTAAGTCTTTCTCAAGGGACAAGAAGGGAAAGGCAGGCAGCAGGAAAAATGAAGAATACAATCTTACGGCCATAGGCTGCCAAACCTTTCCCAGAGTGAAGCCTTGGGACTAAAAAGCAGCACTAACTAACACCTATTCTACTGTCTCCTTCCTGTGTTAGGTTTTGGCTGGTGCGGAAGAAAGCAAATATCCCCAAATCCACCACATGCTTAGAGCCTGTATGCCAAATTGGCATGTGATTCAGTTTTGGTCACCAATCCTTAGGCAGGATGTCCATGAGCTAGGTATATGGGGATAAGGCAGAGAGTAGCAGTGCACCTGGTGTGAGGATGTACAGTGTTTTGGGTGCACAGTGTTTTTCTGTTTTTTTTCCGTGCACACAGGCAGGGCACATAAGAGAATGTACCCAGCACTGCAATTCAAAGAACTTGAACATAGCTTGTTATTGCAGGTATTGACTCAAACACTAAAATTTCATATAAGCTTTACCATAATAATATAACTTTGAAAGCCTATTTTTATTTTAATGGCTAGCTTTCATGAAAATAACAGCTGGTGATGCTGATAAAAAGGTCCTTGTTGGGTCCTTGTATGGGGTGACAGAGCTCTGCCCCCTGTCTCTCACAGTCTCCTGCCTGTAAATAACCTTGTCACATACTCCCTCAAAGGAAGCAGAATGCTTTTGTGCTGCTGTGCATTGTCAAGACATATTGCATATTACATATTCCAGTTGTCACAATTTGAAAAAAAGGCCTGTGGAAAAAAATTGCAGCCAGAAACATTTAGGAAATATGCCCTGTGAAAAACACATGCCGTGTGTTATCACTTTAGTGCATGTGGACAGACCTGCCAGTCCTCAAAAGCCCTGCACTAATCTCTCCCTATGTAGTTTGTTAGCAGCACTTACTATGCAACCTATCACGGCCCATTGTCAGAATGACTGCTGTGACCTTACCTTTTTATAATGCAAGCACTGATTTATCCAAAAGACAGTACATTGTGGTTAATATGGTGAATTCCTGCATTATTTTTGATCCTGGAAAAAGGCAGAAGCAATGGTAGTGGCAAACACAAGTCCCTAGGAGCAAGATTCTTCTTCCAGGAACAGATTGGCAAAACCCACAAACTCTTCAGCAGTCTCCAGCAGTGGCAGACCTAAGCGGTACCAAGAGCACGGCTGCCGAAGCAGCCGTGTTCTTGTTTTAACCACTTCTGCGGGCCGCGGTCTATAGACGTACTGCGGCCCGGAAGTGGTTAAAGTGACATTAAAGTCAATTTTTTTTATCCCTCCACCCAATGTTAATGTTAGCACTTAACTTAACTGATGTCTCTTAAGCCGATCTTCTTTCCTGATGTTTCCATCCAGCGCTGACTCCTCTGTCATTGCTGGCACTTCCTGTCCAACGGTGTCTTCATGCAGGTGCATGCGTCCATATACTAACCCTGCGTCTCTCCTCATCTCCCGCCCGAAAATCCGAACTGCGCATGCACCCGCCCCAAGATGCTTCGTGGCCGCCCAAGCAGTTTTGGATTTTCGGACAGGAGCGCGCGGCGAAGACGGGGTAAGTTTCAACCGCTGTTAAAACGTTTTTTTTAACATATATCTACTGCTTGCTAGCCTTACATATATGCAAAAAAGCCAGAGGGTATAATAACCCTTTAATACTCACCTGATCCCTGGAACGACCAACAAGCGCAGACTCCCGTCTCTCACACTGTCAGAATATGCATACAGAGCGTGTCGGTAACTATTTAAACCGGTGCGCTGTGTGCAGCTTCTGAGAAGATACCCTATTAGCATAGCGATGAAGCCGGCTGCGCATTTTGCATCGCTCCCGCTACGCTAATAGCGTATCTTCTCAGAAGCTGCACACAGAGCGCCGGTTTAAATAATAACCGACACGCTCTGTATGCATATTCTGTCAGCGTGAGAGGAGGAACACTGCGCTTGTCGGTGAATCAGGTGAGTATTTAAAAAAATAAATGTTTTATTATGTTAAAAATGTCACCTTACCTTAGCCTGGTGGTCTGTGGGGGCTCCCTGGTTGGGGGGTGTCTGTTGTAGCCGCAGTTGCTCCATACCTCTGCCATCTGCACCCTGCCGGCCGC
>NW_017306445.1:1004847-1040045 GCF_000935625.1 Nanorana parkeri | reverse complement strand
GGCCCGCCGGCCGCTGGATACCGATGCGGCGGCCGGCAACTTGCTGGGCCCCCCTAGCCTGAGGCCCCGGTGCGCCCGCACCGCCTGCACCGGCGGTAGTTCTGCCACTGGTCTCCAGCAACATTGCAAAAATGGTACACCTATAGATTATTGGCTTCATTTAGTTAAGAGTGCTGATTTTTAAGTGCTAATTCTCAAGTGAAGAAACTTATAGGAAATAGACCGCACCCTTTATAGTGAGGGGGCTACCTTATCCAAACCTCTCCTTACTGACCATTCAAAGGCGAGGCAATGCATTATGTTTACAAAGAATTCGGTCTGGTGAATTGCTGCTTTAGATCACCAGGTCTACGAAACTTGAACACGCAGGAATTGCTGCAGCAGCAAACACTAGCTTCATCCCTAATACAATGTTTCATTATTTGTGATTATTTTATGAAAGTGTGCTTTAAATTAAGCTACTGCAACATCTAGTAATTTAGCTGTCCTTGACAGTAAACACATTTTGGGGTCTTAGTTCATGAGCAAGTACATTGTTTAAAAAAAGAAAGACACTTATGGTGTATATAGGTTTCGATTTGCTGCTATGGGGTTACTGCACTTTGCACTTTTTGGTTCCCTTATTGACTAAGTCCAATATTGGTATATTTATCTTCATCTGTACCCTTCACGCTTAAGCAATATAAAATAAAATAAAATGAGATACATTTTAAAAGCCATTTTTTCTATGTAAGAAATTACGTAGCTTGGTTATATTAATATTTAGACAACATTCTAACCCTGTCAAGTGTGTTTTAGTTAAAGGTTAGCTGGGTTGTATTTGATACAATAACTGTCTTCAACTGCTACACACAAATCTGCGTAATAAATTAACCCAACACACCGACTGTGTAAGCTAGCTAATGACAGATTTCTTCTGATAAACCTTATTTCTGGGAATTTCAACTGTTGCACATATCTGCAGACATCTCCGAGGTTTGAGCAGGAAATTAATTGCATTGATGTACATGTCATAGTGAAATGAGAGAGTTATTATGCAGGCCAGAAGCAGGACAGTCAGGCCTAGGGAATAAGGTTTCATTTTATTGAAGGTCAACATAAGTTGGAAAATTAGAAGGAATTCATATGTTCTAAAATAAGGAGTTTGCAATAGGCACCTCCCGAGATTCAGTCTATACAGAGAATATGATGGCTTGCAGGGTGGTACAGTCACCAAGCAGACACGGAAGTAGAAAATCAGTTTGGTTTTATCCAGCTTTTAGTAAAAATAAAATATCCAAGCCTATTGATGTTCTGACTGACTGTAACTAGTCTGATTAACTAGCATACTGGGGTTGGGAGCCAAGTAGTTTAGAAACTCAAAGAGGTACAGTGCAACATACCATACAGCAAATATTAAAGCTGGATGCCAAGTCAACACTTGATCACATAGCCCTACTCTAATACAATATATTTACAGCTGCAAGGCAGGGCAATAAAATATTTTAACTTTGTTAATACTATTCATTGTCAGATTTGTTCAATATGTGCCTATTGCTCTTTTTTGCCAATGAAGATAGCAATGCAATGGTAGAACTCTACCTCCACACCTGATACCGTGTCCATTTCCTCTACAATGCAAACAATTTGGGGATGCAGGGGTAGCAGCACAATTACGATGTCATCCCTCTCTGCTCCTCTTGGGTAAGCATTTTCCTCATATGTACTAATTGGCTCCGAGTGCTACCCTTCTGTTTCCTAGCATGAGTACTGCTGTATATAGAGGAGGTTAATATAGCTGGCGTAAGTGCCTGAATCTGTCTTAATATGTGCAAAAATATTTAATGATGCTCACACAAATAAATGCAGTGTGTTAAACGCATGCATACACGTTAACAGATGTGTAACGAATAAGAATTCCAGTCGTATATATTGTTCAATAAATGAATATTTTCATTAAATAAAAGCTAATTGACATGTTTTTACAAATTGACAGGTGCCTTTAAAGCTTATGCTTGTGAGCTCCTCACAGTGTGCATTACAATTACATTATCAGGAAGTCAGAGAGAGCCAGATTCAGCATCATCTAGTGATTTCCTCCCCAACCTTATTGTCTCTTGCCTGCCCCATTCATTTGTCATTCATTTGTTGGATCTAAATTCTTCAATTCATAAAGACTCAGCATCCCATGTGGGCATTAGCTAAAGTGGTCTGCATTTAAATGTGTCTGCCTAGGAATGCCCATTGCTTGTATAGCACCCTGATGATTCCCCGACCCCAGCACACAGACCAAGTGACTATATCACTGGGTGTACAATGAGGTACAGTATGTAAGGAAAAGGTTTTATTTCAACATTTAATTAGGTTCTTTATGAGGCGAAAGGAGGAACCAGTGAGGCAAAATATTAGCAGATTAAACTTCAGTTTTAAATATCTTTTCCAGACATGACATCAGAGTCTAGCAATACTTCAAATAAGAACCAGGAGGGGGAGTGTAAGAACGAGTAAACAGATGGACTGAATAAGTGTTAGGACAGGTTTCCCTGGAATTTAGGGACCCATTTACACTATTGCTCTGTGTTTCTGCACGCATTATCACAATGCACAATAACATGTTTAAAATGAATAGCACCACATCATATTAACACACATAATGAGTGTATAATTGATGAGTGAGTTTGTCATCTGTTTTGCATGATGTGGTGCCATTCATTTTAAATTTCACCTCAGCACATTTTGCAGCAAAATTGCAACATGCACCTTTTTGGGTGCCACAGACAACTCAGAATGGGCTGCCTTGATGCAACCCATATTAGCTCATGGCATAATGCATGTTAAAGTGTGTATGTGAATTGGGGTAACAGCGTAATAGTGTGAATGGGCCCTTTAAAGAGTTTGCAAAGGTACAGATGAACAGAAATCAAGCATGAGACCCTGGTGAGATACAGGAGACTGATCTTACAGGGAGTTATCTGCAACAGGAACAGCTATGGACAGCAACACAGGTTGGTTTCGCAGGCAGTGAACTGTGACCTGCCTGATCAACAGTTTTTTTGTCTGTTTGCTTTTGGTTTGGATACAGGTCTATCTGTCTTTGACTTCTTCCTGACTGTACATGCCTTGGATTATTTATCTGTATTGTTTGGACTGTGTTTGTCTGAGCTTGTCCTGATCATCAGCCTGTTTCCTCTACTTTTGTCAGTCATTGCTTTGTTCACCTGTCTGGACCATAGATCCTGTATGTGTCTGACCTGACCATCAGTCTACTGACTATGCCACTGTCTGTGATTTTCTCTATCTGAGGACTTGCAATGCAAATCCCCTGGCAACAAAGCTTGTCTACCCAACGCAAGGGTAGTGTCTTCTGACCGGTTGGGAGATGCAGAATTATGTGGAATTTAATGACTTCCTCTTAAAATCCTAACCTGGCTGAATCGTTGAAAGTGAATATATTATAATAAAAATGTATTTTAAAGGCTAGGAAAAGGCAGATCAGCTTAGGTTTAGACGGCACACCAATCCCAAAGATACAGCATAAAATCTTAGTAATTCTGCTGTGACAGCAGCATATGACAACAGGCTTAGCACTGCAATAGACACAGATATAATTATTCCCTTTAGATCAAACAATAACAAGATATAAAAGAGCAGATGGTTCTCTTTAGTTCCTCTTGCCTTAGAACACAAAGGCATAGAGAATGAGCTCATCTGGAGCAAGCTGAAAACAGAAGATGCACTAAGGATGTGTGACATATACCAAGGGTGAGGAAATAGGAATATTTGTACAAATCTTTAATTGGAGCCATAAAATAATGTAGGAAAATAACTTGCTACATCAGGCTGATCAAATGTACATGTCAACTAATTTCAACCAAAGGAAAAAAAAACACCTTATAGCCTCAAAATCATAAATGTGCCAGTGATCCAGAGAAGGGAAATAAAACATTTTCATACATTTTTGCCCTTTCAGGTGACTCCTGCTAAGGCTAACCCTATTACATAGGGTAATAAATCCACTCTTTCAATGAGTATGCACTGAACACAACATCTCAACAATTTGGAGCACAAGGTGAATGACGAAAGGCAGAGATAATAGCTGTCTATCTGATTTGTCTATTTTTAGCTATCCAAACCTCTGAGATGTATACATTTTCCATGCATAATGATACCATGAATAAGCAGTGTCATTGAATAAGTGGAGTTGTTGAAATAAAAAGAGATATTAGACGTGCTGGAAAATCATATGGCCTATGATTTTGCCTCTGTACAAGAGCTTCCTGTAATAAAGACCAGTCAGTGCTGCTCCTCCTTGTGCAGGGTGACTGGTCCTGCATACGCCCTCTCCTGTAGTTATCTGTAGGCAGTCTGTAGTGGGTGGGGCCTGCTGAGTCTCTCCCACAGCTCTGCTATCTGCACCACCTGTGTATACCACAGTGATAATGTCACAACTACTTACAAGGTAATATCTGGGTCTGTAAAGGCATTTGATGCACCCAAAGTGGATTTATATCCCTTCTGGCTATTAAGTAATACATTTAATTGATTGCGTTTGTGTCTGGAGTTCAACGTTACCTTCTTTTCTATATAGATTGCTACTTGTGCATACTGCAGTGTACCTTCTCTTTAAGTGAATGCATGTCAGCTTATCTAAAGTAAGTAATTTATGTACATTTATTGCCTTTGATTTCTAAATATGTGTACACAAACCATACATATTTTTAAATTATAACGTTATGCCTACTTGGGTTTTTCCTAAAAAACATTAAATAAAATTAGATTGAACTAGGAGTTATATTGAACTTGGAGTATCTACTTCTTTCTTTTAAAACAATAAACATTATCTTAACACACAAGATTCAAACTGCTCAGAGTGAAGCAGATTAAAATGAAATGTACTTCTAGCTCATCCAGTAACTGTGTATAATATAGGATGAGTGAATGAATACAGCAGTTGGACCCAATATGCTGAAGGCAGTTCCTTCCAGCCAATTTGTTCATATGTAAATGAACTGGTAAAGTGGTCTTTGGGACTCCTTACCAGTCCAGTAAAATGCTGCCTGGGTGCAGTGTTTTGGGGAACACTTCCTCTTAATCTGTTACTAGTGATTAGAAGAAATACCCAATCATTATTTATTAAAGTGTATGAGTGGCCACAAGGTAACTATATTGTGAAAAAACTCTGTTAGGGAAAGTGTATATTATAACATGTGTCACAATCCTTTCTGTTGTTCTATTGAAGAAAAGTCAAATCTCTATTTCATAATTTAAATACTGCACTAATTTGCATGCAGATCTTTCGTACATCGTATTCCACTAAATTATTGAACACAACTTGCGAGCACAAAACTTCAACCGAGAGCTCTTTTGTTTTTATAGTCAATACAAAAGGCTATTGAGTTTGTACAAAGTTTAGGGCCTCTAGAGAAAAGTTACTTGAAAAACCTTTAGTATTATAAACACGTTAGCCATATCTATTCAGCAAGAAACATATTACTAATTACTGAGCCTCGGGAATATTTAGTAAGTTATACTGGCGTTGTAATGATGCACCATCAATTAACTGCGCCCTCTTATGTGTCTGCAGAACAAAGTTAAAAAAGAAGTGAATGTGATGAGGCTTTGACTTAATGGGCTACACATACCACACACAATAGGTGTTGTTTCCAGTACAATAATAACTTGCAACAATGTGCAATAGTACAGTGTCAGATGTGCAAACATATTTGCCTGTGTATAATGTGTTGCTGAAAATGTTCCCTGGTGAAGATAACATCTAATTCATAAAACATTTTTATTGAATGGAGTTTTCAGTTCCTTAGCCTTTCAACTAGGGATGCACCGATACCAAGTACCGTACTCGGTACAAGTGCAAGTCCACATACTTTTCCAGCTTAGTGTGTGAACAGTGGACAATGGTGGCGCGCCAAAGATAGGTCCCAGCTGCAACCCTGGTAGTTCTCATAAAAATGAGAGTATCGGCACTGGTATGTGAAAAGTACCGGTGCATCCCTACTTTCAACGCATGACTAGGTGATTATGTTCAGCAGTGGTTCGCAACCACCCGGCCACGTCCTGATGATGGGCCATATTTTCCTTCCTGCTGAGCCATGGCTTCCTAATACCGAGTACCAGTGCCTTGTACCCCGATTATCAGGAAGTCGGGTGGCATATCATGACCCGTCGCCCGGCTTCCTTATTCTCCATGAAGCCGGTGTTCTAGTAAAAGAACACTGACTTCAGAGGCTGCCTGGCTTCCTGACCAAGCAGGAAGCTGGGCGGCGAGTCATGAGGTGCCGTCTGGCTTCCTAAATGGTCAGGACGCCAGGCTACCTAGCAACAAGTGAAGCTAGCTTCCTAGACAATCAGGAAGCCAGGCGGCACGCCATGGCACTCCTCCCCAGATTCCTGATTGGCTAGGAAGCCGGCTTCAGTTGTTTCTAGGCAGCATGACCAATCAGGAAGCCGGGACGTGAGTCATGAGGTGCCGCCCGGGTTCCTGATTGGTTAGGAAGCCAGGCTGCTTAGCAACACGTGAAGCCAACTTCCTAGGCAATCAGGAAGTCAGGAGGTGGGTCAGAACCCACTGCCCAGCTTCGTGATTGGAAAGGAATCTGGCTCCATGCTCCCTCGGCACTGCCGGTCAGTGGGAGATCTCGGACTGACCGGGAGATCCGGTATCGGTGGTAAGTATCGGAGCATTTGGGCGAGTACGAGTAGTATCAGTATCGGTGCATCCCTAATAATGACCATTATTTTGCCTTAACAACTATTACTTTTAGCAATGAGCAATAATACATGCATTATGAAATTATTATTTTTTTGCTAATTATATAATCAAGTAATAGTACATTATAGTATATTTTATATGGTGTATGTGGGCTCAATGTAAGTATCCCTAACTGAGCCCCAGAGGATATGCTAAAAATCACTGAGTATTCTATAGTAAATACAGTGATAACCATGATCTTCCAGATGCGACTTCAGCAGCTTACCCTTATCCATCATCTGCCCCTCCTTTCCAACTGGTTCCAATCAAAGAATGCCTTGTATTCACCGAAAAAAATGAAAGGCATTCTCTAAAAGTGGAGAGGGCGGTGGATGGCATCACAATCTCCAACTCCACCAGTGAATCACAGTATGCCTTGTATGGATTGCGTTCTCTGACAGTTGCCAGGGAGTGACTCCCTGTGCTAGGTATGTAGAGGGGAAGCCACTGGAGCCATGGCTGGCAGACCATGACCATCAGTGTATGTAACACAGACTACTACCATAATTTTCATGATCCCCAGCAGCCTCTAGGTTCCAGACTTATCACTTTGAGCTACACTGGACTAATGTAAGTATACATAAAAGATGAGTTCTGGAGTTCTGCTTTAAGGATTTCTCATGACATGCCCATTGCTTCAGAAAGCACTAAGTGCTGAATTGATTTCTATTTTTAAGCTACCTTCCATGATGTGGACTAACCTGCAAATATTTCTAGCAATATGAGCTTCAATAAATGTTTAAAGGAATAACACACAAATAAAACAAATACAAGCACTTGGAACTGATCTAAATGACTAGCTGCATAAATAAACAAATATGCCAAGACGATACAAGATTTAAAAAAAGTCTTAATGTGTAAAGCCAGGAAATCCAAGGTAGTCTGAAGATACAAATACTGTAAATGTACATAGCAAAATCTTGAAAATGTCCCATGCAGCTTGTCCACAAAATACGGAGAGGGAACTCCCAAATGACACTAAGAAAAAGACAAAGAGGAGCGAAGAAACCCATCTGGTGTAGTACGTTTGGCCTAGATATTGAAACTGAAGGTTTAAAAAATAAAATTAGTTTATTGAAAACAACAATAAACAGAAATGGTTAAAAAAAAAATAATGGAGATAGTCCAGGACCTCATCAGTGCCAAACCAGAGGTCAGATGCCAAAGTGGGTAGTCAGCAGAATCAGGTCAAGAAACACTGGGGGCAGGATGAACGAAAACAATAGCCAGAGTCAGGAACCAGGAGATCAGTCAGCCAGAGCCAGGGTCATACATGAAGAACAGAAACAACTGCAGAGCACTTGATAGATCAGAAGAAACACAAGGGCAGAGTCTGAATAGACAAGGTGATGATTAAATAGTGAACTGGTGTTACTTCATCACAGACAGGAATTTGGCCAGAGTTTCTACAGTAGTTGCAGGATGATGATGTTAATGGGTTTGGTCATAAGAGGGCACCAAAGAGGAACAGCAGTGTCAGAAACACTACAAGCTATGCTGCAAGCAACTGGACAAGGAAGGGTAAGAAACCCTGACAATTTATTGGCTAAAAACAATAAGATTGCTCTCACAGATGACTGTGAAGGATATATAGCCAAACAGAAGTCCAACCAGGGAGAAGGGTGTAGCAGTGCACTGTGGGGCGAGAAAGGCTCGGCCACAGTCTCTCACCAGGCTACAAATAGATATTAAAAGTGCTGATCAACACTGGTTTCAATCTCCACATCTCTGCTAGGATAACATGTTTCAGGGAGACCCTCCCCTTCCTCTTTTAATATGCGTTTGCAGCCAGGATAGAGCTTGTGGCCGGGGCTTGCATATCTCAAAGTACACTGCTACTCCCTTCTCCCTGGTTGGACTTCTGTTTTGCTACATGCCCTCCATGGTTATCTGTGAGTGCAATATTATTTTTTAGCCAATAAATATCTGGTCCAAACGTACTACACTAGATGGGTCTCTTTGCGCTTTGTTCCTTATTTTCCTTTTCTTAATAAATCTCTAAGTTTATCTGAAATCTCTTTTGATAGGGCCATTTTCACTCCAGTGGGATTCTGTTGTCATCATTTTACCTTAGTTGCGTTATAGGTCAAACCCGCACCTTTGAATTGACTGTATCACGTAACTTAACTGACTGGAGTACCTTACTCCTTTTATCCTCTTTTTAAGATGTTAATATCCTAGGGGCTCCCATACTTATTGAGTTACACTTGTTTTTCTTAATAATTTCTTACATAAAGATATGTCCTTATCAAACGTTATGTATTTATAAACAGGTTATGTATTTATAAACATTTATTTACTTTTTTGTATATACTTTTTTACTGTGATAAGGGTAATGTTTTAGGAACCTCCCATGCAGATATACATCTGTGTGGGCAGGATTCAGTTAAGCAAGCCATCTATTTTTGGTATGATGTCTTATAATTACTATCCTTTCTGCTAAATTTTGTAAGCTTGTTGCAGAATAGAATGCTAAGTATTAAAAATAATGAGATATTCCTCGTATCCAAGCAGCAGCTGGATGAAATATGATGGGAGGATCTACAGTTCTTGCATATTTTCCAAAAGCATCATATACAAGGTATAAAAAAATGGTCCCAAGGTTTCTTTCACGTATATTAATATTCACAATATTTTCTTTTTCCTTGAACATATTCACATTGCTGATCTTGCTGTAACATTTCGAAAGGGTGAAATATTTATTCCTGACAGTTAAGTGTGTTATATGAGATGAGAAGTACAAAGTAAAAAAGTCTCAGGGAAACAGATGTGTATGCAAATTAATCAGCTTTCCATTGTGGCAGCTATTTGTACTTCAGAATATTAAAAAAGACTTATGGCTTAACCCTGTACTGACTGATGCGATACTAAGGACACAGTGAGGATAAAAATGATGGGGGTATTGTGAGTTAAAACGCTTTTTGCTTCGCTGGTCGTCTGCCAGCTCCTGTAAATTTCATAGCCACTACATCTAACCTCTAGTGCTCTTACAGCCACAGTTTGGACATAATATCAAGTATTCCCAGTTGCTGCTTTCATTCATCTTCCACTATTGACTAGGGATGAGCCAAATTAAGAGTTTCCATTTCTCCTGAAATTTAGGTAAAAATTGGGAGTTTTCTTGTGAAAAATATGCTATTTTGGGGAAATACAATAGAGAAGGTGAAATTAATATATGTTTTGGTGGATCTTAACGTGAACTTGACTTTAAATGGCTCAGAAAGGTATTGAAGTATCCTGAATCTTCAGTGGTACCAAACAAAGCCCCCTCATTAGCCTCATGAGTAGAATCATTGTAGGGTGGTGGGTGGTAGAGTTAACCCCCCAACCTTCTCTGGTAAATTATGTTACAATTAATAATTTACAATTTGCTGTGCTGCTTTATGTGCATTGAATAAATAAATATTTAAGGGGTCTGTTTATAAACAATTTGTAGAGCCATTTGCCATGCAAATCTCTGGGAATGTTTGGTCTCTGCACATAGTGGAAAGAAAATCAATATTCTTAGTATATTTTCTTTTCAGGTTGCATCTAATGTAATATATTGCCACATTATGGTCACTAGATGTAGCTGAGGAGCATAGGTAATACGTATGTATTGCATAGGTAATACGTATGTAATGCTCTTCAGCTCTTGGGTTAGACATTTAAACGTAAATATCTTCATTTAGCAAAATGACGTGTAGCAAAATGATTTATAAAACATTTGGAATAAATCACCTTAACTCCCAGTTTGACCCTAAGAGAGTCCAAAAAAAGATGCAGTCATTTGGACTAATAACCAATATGTTCCTAAGGTCTGCATTGTTCTGTGGATCCAGAAGAGGGCAAAGAAATTTCTCAAAACATTTGTGCTTAATTTTATTTATTGGGGGGAAAACAATGGCACTCAGGCTACTCTCCGGATCCATATATAAAGCTGAACTGCATCCTGCTACAGAATATGTGGAAATGCCACCAATGGACCTAGAAACAAAATAATAAAACCCCTTCCTATTTCCGTCCTTCCTCCCATTTCCTTCCCCTCTGGATATTGTGTAGTCTTTGTGCAATTCTTCATTGTGTTACCTTATTTTTATTCCATTTAGATTTCAATAATACTTTCATTCAGAGAAGACAGAACTGAAGGGTAAACTGTCTGACTCCTGTATTAGGTCTAAACAGAGAGAGGTGCACATACAAATAACCGTTGGAAAGATAAGTAATCCAAAGCAGCAGATTAGACTAGCCCTTGTCAACCTTTTACTTAGGAGGAGCCTTTGAAACAAATTTTAGGTCTCCAGGAACACTTGATATAATTTTATATTTACAGCTTATAGTACATTAGCATGCTCATGAGTTGAAGATAATAAAAAAATTCAAAAATTAGTAATGAATTTCAATAACAATGATACAATTAAGTGAAATAACGGCCAGAAAAGACACCAAGAAATCTGTAGTGCCTATTTACATTGGTGTTCGGTGGAAAATGTTTCCTTAAATTGGTGGTCAGTGTATTCTTCTTAACTTTATGGTCAATTAACATTCTGTTGGAACAATATATTTGCATTGGTGTTCAGCGGAAACAAAATAGTTTTACATTGGTATTTAGTGGCCATGGTATAATCTCAATGCAAATTAGTAAACTAAACAAGACATTGTAGTCCATCATGGGAACAAGCTTGGAGCTGTGGCTACTTTACAACACACAGGGACCATGGAGAACAAACGTAGCCACCCTCTAGAAGGAAGGACAGTGTCAGCATCAATTCAGAGATTATTTGAGGATCTACAGCTGAGTGATGCAACAACAAGACAGATTTTTGTTAATAGTTAAGGTACTTGAATGCATTTTCAAGATTTAACTGAGTTTAGTGTCACTTGAATTTCCCTGGAGTTGGGCTTTATTCCTTCCCTGTAAGCCAGTCCCACTCTGATGCACTTTTCTTCTCCTTGGCATGCTCCAAGGCTCTCCAGGTTTTTTTTGTAATCCTAGGAATGCCCATGTTTAGAGAAAATGTGCCTTTCTCTGACTTTCAAATATATAAAAAAAATGCCACCAACGTGGCTGAAGAAATATCATCATCACCTACTAACAATCTTTGCAGCCAATTGGAAGTCTCTGTCATTAGAGCTGGTAAGATGAGTTTATCTGCCTGTGGATTTGCTAGAAAGCACAGACATGATTAACGGATAGAGATGTTATTTTACACTTCAAATCTTTCTTCTTGACAATATAATAACACAAAGGTCATTCCATATTCTGTTTATGTCAAGGTGATGCATTGTCATGAAGAACTCTGTCTCTAGAATGGAGAAATAAGCAAAGGCAAACATTAGTAGTCAGGCATGTCAGCACGTAACTCCTGTAAACGACTTATCGGCAAAAAATATATTTTAAGCATCACAGACAGGTTAAAGCACATGAAGGCGGCTAATATCTATTGAGGACTCCAGACAAAAGGACTCTCCTCTTACCCTCCTGGCTCTGCCTCCTATTGCAGTTATTAATATCCCTCTTTGTTTAAGGCTGGCCATAGGCTTAAAATGTATTTCCACTTTTGCAGCCAAATTTGGATAACACCTATTTTTCATTTGTTTCTCACTCAAATAGCATAATGTAAAGTGACACTAAACTCAGGAGTTAAGTCTTAAAAATGCATTTAAGTACCCTAGTCACAAAAATGTATCTTATTTGTGTATCACTCAAGATTTTTAAATATTTTCTGAATTGGTGCTGACACTGTCCTTCCTTCTGGACTGTGTCTGCTTTTGTTCCGCATGGTTCCTGTGTGTTGTAAAGTAGCCACCACTAATTCAGAGATGATTTGAAAATCTACAGCTGAGTGATACACAAATAAGCTACTTTTTTTTTGCTAATAGTTAGGGCACTTGAATGCATTTTTGAGATTTAACTCCTGAGTTTAATGTCACTTTAATTTTTCCTAAATTGCTGTTTGTTCAATACATTCTCTATTCTGAAAAAAATGGTTCTTTGTACTGAATTTTGCTCTGGAATGCAAGGGGGCTGGCCAGGTTAATGTTACACATATCCATGTATGAAATGTGCTGATAGATCTCATTAAACTTTAAGTGCAGGTTTAAAAAAAAAAAGGAGTTTATTGAAAACTACAATAAACATAAATGGCAAAAAACAATGGAGAAAATCCAGGACCTCATCAGTGCCAAGCCAGAGAACAGATGCTAAAGCAGGTAGTCAGCTGAACCAGGTCAGGGAACATGGAGAGCACGATAAATGGAAACAATAGCCGGAGTCAGGAACCAGATCAGTCAGCCAGAGCCAGGGTGATACACAGAGAACAGGAACAACTGCAGAGCACTTGGCAAATCAGGACACACGCAAGGGCGGAGACTGAATGGACACGCTGATGGTTAAATAGTGAACTGGTGTTCCCATCATCACTCTGAGACATAAATTTGTAAAGAGTTTTTTTATTAGTTGCAGAATGATGATGTTACACGGTTTGTTCATAAGAGGGGGGCAAAAAGGAACCAACGGTTTCAGAAAAACTGCACAAGCCATACTGCAAGTAACTGGACAAGGAAGGGTAAGAAACCCTGACAGTAGGGGAAGCTCAGTTTGTCCCTAGTCTTCCTATGGGGACAGATAGAGTTTCATGTCACTTGGAAATTGAGAGAGAAGCTTGCAAAGACCTGCTGCACAGACACATCTTAAAGCAACAAAGGGTTTTTTAAGCTATTTTAAATGTCGAATACATCACTTACAAAGGATGCTGCTCCTTAATCTTTAAAAATGTTAGCTTACTGCAGAATCAGTTGGTTCCCTGAGCACTGGCCCTGATATCCTGTTTTAGGGTGGCTCACTTCCCCTGCAAGGTTCTATGGAGCCACCCTTGTGTGTGCTAGTAAACTGTGTGTGTCTCCACAAACACACAGACACAGCAGGACAAGCCAATTCTCTGTCCCTTGCTCCCCTCTCCTCCTTCCTCCCTTCTCCAAGCTAGTAGATTAAAAGCTACTGGAGACTGCCCTGTCCCTTGTGATCTTGTACTGGACAGCAAGTTCAGGGAGGCCAGCTGTTTGGAAACATGATGACTGTAAGTGCTTGGTGGAAAATATAAAGAAATACTTTGCTGGGCAATGTATATTGGTTTGATATGGATTAATTACTGAAAGTTTGAGAGTTTAATGCTACTTTAAAGGTAAGACTTTTTTCTTTAATATATATGTTTAGGTATTTTGTGTGAATAAGAAAACAGAACAAACACATAGAGTGGAATTCTCAAGTTTGACTGCAAAAATTGAAATACATTTTAGGAGGGTGTTCATACATTCAAGTTCAATCTGACCCCTCTCAGGTTACATAGACATTAGAGCTGTTCACAAACCTACCAGCTTGAATGTTGTCATATGTGCTTCCCCATCGGCATGACATTATTTGTGAAAACCTGTTATCCGTTGTCTGTTTGTAGATTTAGACTGAAAAAACAGCTAAGACTTCAACCAAAGAAGTTGTAGGAGGTGACGTGCAAGGATATGTTTAACCAACCAATACTAACACTTACACCTCCTATTATGAAACACTTGCAAGGTTAGTCATATGATATAAGTGATACAGAGATACAGATATTATCACAAATAATTCCACTACTGAGCATATATACTGTGTGCATGTCTATATATATATATATATGTATATATATGTGTGTATATATATATATAATATATATAATATATCTATCTATCACACTACCACTACCACTTATGTCTCTTGCCACAGACATAAGATTTTTTTGCCTGATCTAGCCAGTTAAGGCTTAATTTGGGCAACAACCAGATATGTGTACTCCTCCACCTCTTCAGATAATCCCTGGCTGACTATTTACGTGAGAATAACAATCATTTGTCATGGATCACTATTATGATAGTGCTCCCCCTCTTTCCTCAAATAGGTTAAACATGCTCACTTGGACAATCTGAACTTGCATGTCTCATGATCCTTTCTACAAAACAATGCACAGTACCTGAGATTTTCACTGTTATTTGATATCCATAGTGAGCTTAAAGAGAATATTTAATGGTTTCTGGTTATTTTCAGTTCTCAAATTAATTTTTAACATTTACTACTCTACAAACGGATCTTTTTTATATTGTTGAACATTTAAAAAAAATCTTCTGTCTATTTGAAAATTACAAATCCATATAGATCCATATGAGCTAGCAAGAAGAAGGATGTGTGATTTGTGCGACTTGTGTGTGCTATTTATTAAAGCACTATGTTACCACCCAGTGCTAATACATAATATTTAAAGTAATATAAGTATTAACATGCAGCCTCAAAGCAAAATACAAATATTTAAAAAAAATCATATATTTTATTTTGTTTGTTCTTCCATGGAAGCCATTCTACACAGAATGCATAATTTCTCTCGCCTATTTTTCTGGACCTACTACTCATTTAGATGGTTTTTAGCTTTTACTATGCAAAAAAATTAATTTTGGTTTTAAAATTGCTTTGACTTTTTATCTTTAACAAGCAAGTAAAAGACTGTGCATCCCTTTATTTATATTTATAAAAACAAAATCATACATTAAAACAGAGATGTACATGCACAGATGTACCGAGTACAGTACTTGTTATCGGTGCATCCCTAATTTGTAACTAATCACAAACCCATTACTGGAGCTTTTCTATAAAACCTGTAGAAAAACCAAGAAGATGTGTGAAGAGAAGAGGAAATTTGATTTGCAGCTTGGTCACTATGATCACTGCAAACAATGTTACATGTAACTGCACTCCACATCATATATAAAGACTGGAGAAAATTCAAAGTGAGGGAATTAAGTTTACAACCAGAAAATGGTATCCTACATCTGCACAAAAGCTCTATATTTGAATCTACATATATTACTATTAAATGGGCTTATGACATAACCTGTCACTTTTACAGGAAATGTTTTTTTGTACAGTAATATAATCAGCTCTTTTTTAGCGCTTGTTCATATCAGCCCCAGCTAGTGTCCAGTGCGTAGAGCAGTGAGTGACCATGTGATGTGTTGTTACAATGCATCACACTGTTACTTTAAAAAAAAAAACTTTACTGAAGTGTCATAAAATGACACTGCATTCGACTCTCTAGAGTTGTCGTGTCAAGTGGTGCCATGTGATGCTCTGCATAAAATGCATGCATGCTGCATTTTTATGCAGTGTATTGCACCATACCATGGCATTGTGGTGTGAGTACTTTAGTGCAAATAGAATACAATTGTGCGCTAGCAATGAGCATGTGTTGATCTGTGCAGACCAACACAGTTCAATGCAGATGTGTGAAAGAGCTATAAAATATAAAGCATAAGTATTTTTAGCAGACCTCACTTTTCAAAAGCCACATACGGTAGATCATGGCTTCACCACCTACAGCATATATATATATAGCAGTTAGCAAATAGTAATTACACTTGCGCATACCTCACAAGTCACTATGGGGTGGAAAAACAGAACATGGAGTAAGGAAATCAGAAATGGTTGGTCATGGAATCCACGTTGAATCCGTTTCACTTTCTCTGTGAATGAAATATGGAACATCATTAACTTTTTCTAAGAAAATGAACATGCAATTGACTTTTCACCAATGCTCTGGGAATACCCACAGGCAAAATAAGGCCTTTCAATTAAACTTGGTATGAGAACGAAAAAGGAAAAACATAAAGAAATCAATGACTATTATAAAAAAGTAGAGAAAACTCATTAAAACATATTTTTTGAAATTGAGGTAAAATAAGAAATAGAAGCAAAAAAAGGCGAAAGGACCACAATCACAAAAAAAGTATCTGATAATTATCAAACTAGTATTCGGTATATTATACTGTGACCCTTGTACTCAGCCATGGCAGTTTTATAGTTTGTCCCAACCTCACTTACCATCACTTGTTTCACTTTATGGCACACATATGCATTATTCATTAACTTATTTAACTTATCATATTTAACCAATCAGTTTTATATTCGTACCTTCACCATATTTATATGACACGTGTATTTATTAACGTTCATGCACATATGCACCTTTGGATTGCATTTAGTTGCAAGTCGGATTTGATCACTTATATTGGTTTCGTTTGTGGTATAAATATAGCACGTATCACAATACCAAGCGCAGCACACTGGTTCACAATTCATCACTTGTGCTGGTTAGCTTGATATGCGTGTAAACAGGGAGGAAAAGGTAAATGAAGGAATGTGGAAATGGTGTGTTTGGCCAGGTGGAGGCAGGAACTGTATATTTGGAGGGCAGATTTACCCTGCATTCACACCTAGGCATCTAGCATGTTTTGCGCGTTTTTGCATATTTTTACGCACACTACACGCGCACACATGAAGACGTGCAGCTTAGCTGGCAGGTTGAAAGGTTGCGGTCAATGGACAAATGCACATTAAAATGTGCGTAGAAATGTGCAAAACACTTGTGTTGTGCGTTTTCAGGCATTTCCATTGACGTGTATGGGGCAAAACATGCTGTAAACTGCCCGAAAGAAGCTCATGTACTTTTTCCAGTGACAGGTGTTTTACAGGGATTTCTTATATTAAGACTTTTGCCGCATTAAAAAACACGCAACAAAATGCCCAAGTGTGAATGGGGGATTATATTGGATGAAGCCTTGCAGGGATTTTCTTTGGCAGAGAAGGACAATGTCTGTCTATTCTTGACCCCTGTTATAAGAAAAAAAACTTACATTTAAATGAAACAACCTAATTTTCTTTAAAGGAACACTTTCACAACACATCTTCATACCGAGCGCATTGTGTACTTAATTCATTACTTTCCTCCTTTAACCCTGTTAAGGAGGAGGTTTCTATACATTTGTCTGTTGCCTACTTAACCACCGGCCCCGTGTACCCCACCACTTTAAAACATGCACTGGTCCCTCCAATGCTTAAAAAAGCCTCGCTGAACCCCTCCAGTCTGAGCAACTTAAGACTTATCTCTTTGCTCTTATATACCTTAAAACGTCTAAAATGCCTAGTTTACAACCGTCTGAGCCACAAACTCACTGTTAACTTTCTTTTTCTTAACCTCTTTTAATTTGGCTTTTGCCTGCAACACTTCACAGAAACTGCTCTACTAAAACTCACTAACAACTGACAAATGTCTAACACCAACTGGCCCTACTCCATACTCATACTCTTAGACCTTTCTTAGACATTTAGTAGTGAATAAATACTGTATTTCTTCATCACTTCTACATTGGTACGGACATTTCTTCCCTTGTGGTCTGCAATATGATATCACTCAAGTCTTCCATGGGTGCCCCTTCGACAGCAGAACTCTTTTAGGTTTTTCTACCTGCACAGTCCCCATTTGATTCAGTTATGTATTCAATATATCTATGCTCTGGGGCCACGTATAGGACAGTATTTGCACTCCTGTGGCAAAAGCGATTTGTGTCAGATAATAGACAGATAATATAGAGACAGCGCTTGGATCTCAGGTCGAGACTGAACATGTGTTTAGCTCTGGACGAACTGAGTTTGTCGCTGACTTTGTGTGAGAAGCATCCACAGACTCCTTCAGATGTTCAGCCAGATCAAGGCTTTCTTTTGTCACTGCTTCTAGATCAATGTAGCTCAAGTCATGGTCGGTGGATCAACAGTCCAAGAACAACTTGTGCAAGATTTCGTACGATGGGATTCATTTATTCGGCAGCAAGCTGGAGGCTACAATTTCAAAGGTTATGAGGGGTAAGTCGGGGATTATTCCTCAAGACTGGAGAACCAGGAGTAGTCGTCCACTAGCTGAAAGGAAACAAGATAGGGAGATAGTTTTAAGGATTCAAGATCCTACAAACCTGGGAAGGAATTCCATAGGAACTAGAAGGGTTCTGAAGCTTCTTTTTTTAAATTAACCAAGCCAAAGTCAGCACACCCTTCGGAAATTCAAAAGCAGTTTTGATGGTGTTCCTGCCCAGCTTGGGAAAGTGGGGACAAGGTTGTCCTTCTTTTTTTCAGGTCTGGACATCAAATATTCAAGATGCATGAGTGGCTCAGACAGTTTCAAGAGGTCACGCATTTCACATGGAGTTTCTTTAAACAATTATCCAAGCTGTACAGGTCAGCAACTGGTTGCTGTCATGGATCTCTCTAATGCCTATTTACAGGTCTCCATATGTCCAGATTTCCAGCAGTTCCTCAGGTTTGCGGTAGCAGGCCATCATTTTCAGTTTGCAGCTCTTCCTTTTAACCTAGTGACTGCTCCGAGGACCTTTTCAAAGATTCTTCTTCCTCTTATTGCTCTCCTTCGGCAGAAGGGTTTTCAAGTCTATCACTACTTGGACGACATTTTCCCAAGGTCACCATGTCAGGAAACATTGATACCAGTCCAGGGGTCTCTCACGTCTTGAGTTTTCTCCAGCAAGGTGTCAGAGCACAATGAAAACCAGAGAAGCAAAAGGTGCTAGTTAAAATATTTATTAAGAACAGTGTACACAGGAGTAAGAAGAGTCTTAAACCGGAACAAACCAGAGTCAGGAGCCAGATTGGGTAGTCGTCCAAGCCAGGTCAGGAACACAGAGATCAGTGTCGCCAGGAACAAGCCAGCAGCAGGAACCAGGAAATCAGCGTTGTCAGGAACAAGCCAGGAGAAGGAGCCAGAGGAGAACGTCAGCCAGGATCGGGTCGTACACAGAATCAGGATACTCAGAGCAGCAGGAAAGCACTAGCAGGAAGACCACGCAAGGGCAAGGTCAGACTGGACTGAGTGGTATATATATATGGTGAGTGGTGTGACATCATCACTCATAGACAGGAAACTCCCATCTGACTCACTCAGATGATGCTCTCTCTGACCATAAGAGGGAGCCCGGGAGTAGTGAGCAACGTTCCAGAGTCTGCTTGAGCAAGGAAGGAACAAGTGAGTGAAATGGCAGTCAAGCCAGCATGCTGCAAACCAGTAAAGTCAGGGTGGAAAGTCATTAATTGTTGTTTATCTTTGTTTGGCTAGAATATTAGAGTGATGGAGTGGGGGAAGTCTTTTAATTTATATGGTAGTCTGTCCTGGCCTATTTCATGAGGACAGAGTTAACCCATTAGTTGGGTTACTGTGGGTTTCTAACAACTTAGAAACACCTGCTTATTGTTTACATTAGAGGGCTGGCAGCTTGTCAAGATTATACTCTCCTAGAAAATTGCGGTGCCTTTGAACTTTGAACATGTATTTCTTCACAATGTATAAAGATACAGAATCAAAGGAGAACTTGTTTAAAATTACTTTTACTGCTTGTTTAGAATATACAAATGTGGTATTGGCAGCAGTTGTCTACTCCTTCTCCCTCCTATCTATGTAGTTATTAAAATGAACTTTCAGCCAGGCGGAGTTTTTATGTACTAGAGAGTCAGCCGAGAGTGGTGGCTTAGTGATGTTGTATCGTATCTGCATGTTTGACCACCTTCTTAAAGTAAATCTGTGGGTATCATACAGTATACAATCCATCGTAGCCCCAGATTTCTCCCATCCCACAATGCAATTATCTGAGCCTGAATGACCTATCAAAAGAAGTGGGGGATACCAAGTAGCTATTTGTGTACCTGCTACAGCTGGTTGGCTGGCAGTGCTGAAATAGGGTATCATGACAAAAAGCATATGGGTTTATGCTGTCAGCGAACACCTACAGCTCTTAGATTTATATACTGCGACATACCCACAAGTTTTTTTCATGACTATGGATACTATTACTGAAGAGCAAAAAGCACAATTGATGCGAGTATAGTTATGATTAAAATCTATCAGAAAGGGCAGCACCTAGCTTTGACAGGCTTACAGTAATTTATTAAAAATCATCAAGACATATTTAAAACCAATTTTGAATCATTGTCTAAAACAAACTTCTCCCTATAATTAAATTAACTTATTACCAGTATTACTAAGCAGGGAAATATTTAACTTTGTGTTTAAATGACCAACCTATTTCACGTTTAAGTTATGATATAAAGATTGTAGGCAAATTATTAGACCCAGAGTTTCCCTGGTTCTTTACTAACCACTTATAAACCCAGATCAAGAAGGCTTTGTCAGATCAGGAGAAGTGAAGGATAACTTTTAAATAATTAAGCTATTAATAAACATTAAGGTATATTCATTGTATCCTTTTTGATAAAAATGAAGTTTCATGCATAAGGTAAGCAACCTTCTGGTATTCTGGCGTGGCTGGCAAAAAACAGGACAAAGGTTAGACTGTTAAAAGAAAAAATATTAAAACGTAAATGTTACAGGTTTAATTACCTTGTCATTTCATTCTTACATAATGTACTTCTCTTTAATCCTGATGGGAATTCTGAACAGTTTCAAGGTCACTTTGGAATGCAGACTTCATAAAGTAAGCAAGCAACACAAGTCTGACAAGGGAAGCACAGTTAGTCATGTGAACTGATAACGCTCTAGCAGTGCATCTGTTTGACTGCTCCTGTCTTTTTTATCCTCATTTGTTCCAACAGAAAGAACTAATGCCTGGTCACTGCCAAAAACTGATGTTAAAAGGAATCTAGGTCCTTGCATTGAATATTGCCATGTTTGTGAATATCTTAAGCCACAGTAGTATATAGTTTATTTGTGAATGATATAGTTTGTCCCAGTCATTTACAAATGCAAACTTACCATGAAATGTAGATTTGTCTGCCTTGGATTATGATATAATTTCATGCCTACCATATTTACAAACTACTGCAGCCACCATTCCTTGTGGGCTTTTTCAAGAATTATAGAAAATACCAGTGGATCCAACAGGTATTTTATGCAAGTTGATGGCAAATGTGTTGACAGAGCCCAAAAGTGGCATTGATACAAAGAAATGTTCGAATATCGCAACCTATACATCCAAGCAGACCGGTTCAATATATATGCTGACCAAGATACAGAGGATGAGACCCAATGGGATATTTGTAGATGTTTACCCCCCCCAATGTGGCACACATGAAGCACATGAAGCTTTGACTTGTAAAACCAGTGAGATATGGCCAGTTATTAATGAATAGATATCATAACTAAATAGATGTGATATAGTTGACAATTATGAGAAACCCCTGAGGTATTCTTTCTTCACCACTTGTGATCCGGCCACTGTATATATACGGCTGGTCCGTAGCGTAGCATAGCATGGTGAAACATACCAGTACTGAAGTGATTAAATATCCTATCTAACCACGGACAGGCTGGAACATTTTTGCACAAATGTTAAAATGCACATTTTAGGATTGAATATTACATTAAACCCCCCAGAATTATATATTTTCTGAAAGCAGAAAATGTACATTAGACTGTATTAGTTGAGAGACAATAGCCACAAATATTTTTGAGTACTAGTGCACCAGATTAAGGCACAGTAAAGAAGCACAGGGTGGCACAACCAGCTCCATCACTGTGCCTCATCCTGCATCCTTCCCAGCCACCAGCAAATTGAACCAATGTGATGTTAACGATATCTACAACCCCAATTCTGTTTAGACTCCTGATATTTCCCCGAAGCCCCCCCCCCCCATCAGTAAACAATAAATAAATATATATATCAAAAAAAGAATAATTCATAATAAATTAAACTCACCCCCCTCCCCCACCCCCACACACACTGATACATACATATTATTAGGCATGTCCAAAGACTAAAAATTAGTTTCGGATGAAATGAATGGAAACTTAAAATGTTTTCATTAGTTTCATCAAACGAAACTAATTTGTATGTTATTTCGGATTTGGCCACCATCACATTCTGTGCATGCATGCTGCCATCCTAGAGGCAGGGCGCATGATGTCACATGACGCCCTGCGTGCGCGGCGTCGGGTGACATCACACGTCTGTTGAGGGGGCGCAATTTTCTGTTTTCGTTGTGGGCGCAAAAGGAGCTAGCTACGGCTCTGTCCTTATCCTAAACTATTTGAGCTCACAAAGTTCGACATACATATTGCAGTGCAAAAATTAAAAGCAGGTATGTCTTGGAGGCAGTCATTTCCTCCTTCAAGGTACAGCAACACACCAGAAGTCCAGGTTTGCTCAATGTGCCTAAAGACCTCCAGTGTATGTCTGTACCAAGTCCAACAAAGCAAATAAATTACAACTGCTTAGATCAGACATATAGCAATGAATAAACTTAAAGCTGCGGGGGTTCAAATTGTTTTGAGCTAGGGGGTCACACTTTGTAGAGGTGCCTTGATACAGCAGTGTGGCTTTAAATGTGTTTGCAAATGTATGAAAGACCTGTTTAAACCTTTGTGTGTAGAAGTGTAAAACCCAAGTGGAGCTAATCACAAAGCAAACTACCTAGCCTCAAAATTGCTTTTCAAAGCTGCTAATTCAGTATGAGGCTTTGTGACACTAGAGCCAATGCTGGAAAGTATGCTACTAGTGGATACCACACTATAAAGTCACTAGACAGTTATCTTTATATTGCAGAAACTTTCTGCAAACAATATAGATAAAGAAGTTTTGCGTCAAGCTTTCTGTTTCGATTATGTACACTATGCGCTTCCTTCCAGAATATAGATGAGCTGCTTAATGCTACAGACTAACAATGATCTTTAATTTATGCACATAATCTAGTCGATAATTCTTTATCTTCTTTATTCTGATTACACTGATGGCACAGCTGCCCATTTAATTATGAGCAAATTGCTCTGTGGATTCTTGTGTTTTTACTGTAAATTGCATGGTTTAGGCAACAGTAACAGAACAGCGTTTAGGGTTGACTCTTACATTTGTGAGAATTTGTGATTTTCTTGCTTGTTTAACAGCTGTGGAAATCAATGTGACCATTTTTAAGTCTGTCGTAAATCTCCGTGGCATGGAGAATGTGCTGAGTAAAATAAAATAATTGTCTAAAATTTTTTTTAGATTTCCCAGTGAAAACTTTTAGGAAACTTTGCAAGACATAAGCGTTCATTATAAAGTATAATGACTGGTTCAATGATCTGCAATACAATGGATCTAAAATGCATAACAAAAAAATGAATAAATAAATGCACTGATCTATAAAAGACAGTTCTTACAAATTTCACATGGCACATACCTCCTCAAGCGCCCTGACTTATTCATATTGGAAATGTCAGTGTAAAAGAAGAATTGCAATTTCCAGAATGCTGCTAGTTAAAGTATTCTCTGCAAGTCTCATATTACGTGATATGGATATCATGCCACAACTGCAGTTTTTGATACACCATGAAGGTTTCTGAAAGTGGGAGCGCTAGATCTCTTGGTATTGTTGAGGTCCTGGTTAGGTGAACTGTTATGTGAAGCTCCACATAGAACTCCCTAATGTATAGAAACTAGGGATGTCCTAATACCACTTTTTCAAGACCAAGTACAAGTGCATCCCCTCATGTACTTGCCGATACCAATTACTAGGGGTGCACCGATATTTCCGCTGCCGAAACATATCGGCCGAAAATTGCACTTTTAGCAAAATGCCGAAAGTGCAATTTTTAGCCGAAATAGCAGTGCATCTGCTTTCTTTCCTCCCCGCTGGGCACTTCCCTGTTTCCCAGCGGGGAGGAGAGAAACTGTCAAAGGAGGCCGAGCGCGCAGTGAGCAACCGGCGACTCTCCTCCCCACACCGCTCAGCCTCCTGTGACAGATCAGGAGAGCGGTGGTGTGGGGGGGGGGGGGCGGGGGGGGGGGGGAGCCAGCTGCCAGCTGTCACAGGAGGCCGGCAGGGCGGGGGAGGAGTCAGCTGTCAGATTGAACTCTCCTCCCCACACCGCTCACTCTGCCTCTTGTGACAGCCGATCCAGGATAGAGAGCGGGTACAAACACTCAGCGAATCACTGAGTGTTTGTAAATAATTGAGGGCACAGTATGTTTACTGTGTCCTCAATTATGAATGAATCGGAAGTGATCTACATCACTTCCTGTTCATGGCATTCATGATGATGGATATAGTAAACACACTATGTCCACAAGTTATGAATGAATAGGAACACTCAGTATAGAGGATTCCTGTTCATTTATAACAGGGGATTCAGAAAAAGAGATTCAGGACTGTGTTATCAATCTCTTTGTCTATTTTAAAATGGAAATATCAGGGGTTTGCTTAGACCCCTAATATTTCTCCGTAGCCCCCAACAGTAAAGTAAAGAAATAAAAATATTTAGGAGAAATAAATAAATAAAATAAAATATAATATGTTTTAGAAAAAATAAAACAATTTTTAAATCTGAAAACGTTAGAAAAAAAAACATTTTCACACCCCGATAAAGAGCGTGCCTTGGAGAGCCCAAAGTATGTTGGCATTTTCTATTAACTGTACCAACAAATTAAATGGACCTGGACGAATAGTTTTGGACTGGTACTCTGTCCTATTCTTCTTTATGGCAACATGTCAGTGCACTAGACATTTAAATTTTGCTTTGTTCCAAATGGATATTCGTATTCATTTTATAAAAGTCAGACACTCAGATGCATCCGAATTTCCAAATTCGAACGTGTCTGAATGCGAACAAATCAAATCCATCCGAATTTTGTTCAAAATGAAACTAAATTAGACATGTGACTGTTTTCTGACTAATCAGATTTTTTTTGGGATGTTTGGGGTTACATAGAACAAAGAAGGTTGGGGTACCCAGAGATCCACACCCCAAATTGGTTAGAGTTATTTAACTCTTCTTTATAACTCTCACTTGCAAAGCAAAACAAACAACCCCCTGCTGCTATCTTAGTACATGGTGAAGGCAATTTGTTCAACCAAGGGAGGTTTTTGAACAGAGTGCAGCTAAAGAAGGGAGTCGGAGAGTTAAGTGGTAATATAAAATGGTAAATTTATTAAATATACAAAGCAAAAACAATTTTTCACATTGACTGACTGCACAATTGAAACCCACTATCCCCACACCATTAAAATTTGATTATTGCAATAATCCATTCGTTCAAGTCGACACTCAAACACTTAAGGAGCTAGCTGATCGGCATTATCTATGTCATCAGGTGGTCCTCAATTACGAGGAAACAGCGCTAGGACTAAAGTGAATAATGCAGGATAAAGTGTATCGGATGCCTGGGAGTTCTTTGTTAAACTCGCTTAAACTTTTTCCATAAAACGTCTTTGAAGGTATTAGTTAGTTGAGAATAAAGTCAATTGAACATGAACTTGGATCTTATTGGTTCTTTCAATGGACACAACAAGTGTTACTAAAACAAATGCTTGATTGAAGATATCTTACGGAGATACAATAAAGCATGAAAATAGACCCGGTAAGTCAGTAAACAGCATGCCGCTGAGTTATAGTCACACTTGGGGAAAGGGAAACCTCCACTCTGTGTGTAATGAAAACTCGAGTAAAATTTACTCACGGCTGTTTGATCCTTTTAACCGGACGGTCAGTCTCCCGAGATGTGTAGACACTTGATGTTTTGTTTCCGATTATGCTCGTTATGGTTATCACATAACACAGACTCCAAGTAATTCTCAAGTGAGTTCCTTCAGAATAACGGGTAGTTTTTAGGGGAGTCCCAGGTTCATCTCGATTTTGTCCAGGTTATCGACATAGATAGTCTTTTTGTTCCGCTGTTCGAATCAGCCACTGCTGGGAAATTAGGTGCCTGACATGCAGGTAGTGTATCAGCTTAGCCTGCAACAGGTGATGCGATTCGCCCCTCCTTCGTTTCTCAGGGCTTCGTCAGGATCTGACGAAGCCCTGAGAAACGAAGGAGGGGCGAAACGCATCATCCGTTGCAGGATGCTAAGCTGGTCATCCGTTGCAGGATGTGTCAGGATCTGACGAAGTCCTGAGAAACGAAGGAGGGGCGAAACGCGTCATCCGTTGCAGGATGCTAAGCTGATACACTACCTGCATGTCAGGCACCTAATTTCCCAGCAGTGGCTGATTCGAACAGCGGAACAAAAAGACTATCTATGTCGATAACCTGGACAAAATCGAGATGAACCTGGGACTCCCCTAAAAACTACCCGTTATTCTGAAGGAACTCACTTGAGAATTACTTGGAGTCTGTGTTATGTGATAACCATAACGAGCATAATCGGAAACAAAACATCAAGTGTCTACACATCTCGGGAGACTGACCGTCCGGTTAAAAGGATCAAGTAGCCATGAGTAAATGTTACTCGAGTTTTCATTACACACAGAGTGGAGGTTTCCCTTTCCCCGAGTGTGACTAACTCAGCGGCATGCTGTTTACTGACTTACCGGGTCTATTTTCATGCTTTAATGTATCTCCGTAAGATATCTTCAATCAAGCATTTGTTTTAGTAACACTTGTTGTGTCCATTGAAAGAACCAATAAGATCCAAGTTCATGTTCAATTGACTTTATTCTCAACTAACTAATACCTTCAAAGACGTTTTATGGAAAAAGTTTAAGCGAGTTTAACAAAGAACTCCCAGGCATCCGATACACTTTATCCTGCATTATTCACTTTAGTCCTAGCGCTGTTTCCTCGTAATTGAGGACCACCTGATGACATAGATAATGCCGATCAGCTAGCTCCTTAAGTGTTTGAGTGTCGACTTGAACGAATGGATTATTGCAATAATCAAATTTTAATGGTGTGGGGATAGTGGGTTTCAATTGTGCGGTCAGTCAATGTGAAAAATTGTTTTTGCTTTGTATATTTAATAAATTTACCATTTTATATTACCACTTAACTCTCCGACCCCCTTCTTTAGCTGCACTCTGTTCAAAAACCTCCCTTGGTTGAACAAATTGCCTTCACCATGTTTGGGGTTACATTATTTTGGGGTTGCAAATGGTTGAATCTACCTATTTAATTAGCTACATAAAACCAAAAAGCAAAAATCAAAGTTCAGATAAAGTTTCTATTTTAAAAAAAAATCTGACCCATCATTTCTCACATCACTACCTCTGGACAAAGAGCATGCATATGTGCAGTAGAAGAGAGGCAGTACTGCCCCAAAACTTGCCTGTTTCATTTGTAGCAACAGCCAGAAGGAGGCCATGGTACCATGGGATGCTTTCTATAAGTACACACTGAGCAACTGGTCAAGATTGAGAGCAAAATAGATAGAGGCCAAATATAGGGTAATTCTAGGGAAAACCTGTTTCAGGCTGCAAGAAGCTTGAGACCGGGATGGATTTTCCAGCAGGCAATGGCGCTAAACAGACCAAGTCAGAGCTTGGGCCTCAAACCAGTTAAGAATCTGTGGCAAAGCTTCAAAATTTGCCCTTAACATGTTTAAATATGTTAATTATATATTACGGAGTAAATGTATGGATCTGGGCATATCTAGATTTCCAATACTTTTTTGCAATCCAGAAAATACTTGCATGAGCTCTCTTTCAAACATCCCCTAGACGTTATCTTTTTTTATAAAATGAAGGGTGGAGAAAAACAGTTGTTTGGGCTAAATAACACATTGCCAGAAGTAATGCTAAAGTTATTGTAAAAGTAACTGAAGTGGTATCCCCTTTTGAGTTATGTTTTTGTTTACCAAGTCATCTGAAAGGTGTCTTGACCCTAAAGTTGCAAGATACAGTAGTTTATTGAAGATTGCTTTAAGAAAAACATTATCAGTGAATGAAGGGTCCACTTGATTACAGCCTATGCTTAGCAAACATCTATGCTATTCTTGCTTAAATTAATTTTTATTATGTAGGCATATTGTTGATTGATAACTAAAATAAATATATAGCACTGAGCACCACAGAACATGTCATTGGTTGGAACATGGGACTTCAGGGAAATATTATCATTTGCTAATGTTTAACAGAAGGCATTCCACTATAAAGTAAATTTCCAATTTTAGGTTGAATTAGCTCTCAAGTTATTTCGTGAAATGCTTCACCATCTCACTTAATATCTAAGTAGCTTGTCAAAAAGGGAAATAAAATAATTGCATTCCATGTTTTATCCCCACTGGAAAACCTTTTAATTCTTCAGCAATGTTAATAATAATAATAATTGGTGCAATCAATTATGGGCCAAAAAGATATCAGTCACAATTTTCTCAGGCATCACATCCTAGTTAAATAGAATACATTAGGAAATGATCAATTAAATTCAGGCTTCAAGATTTAATAAAAAACTGTAAAGTGGTAATCCTAACCAAATTCTAAAAGTTTTCAAATATTGATAACTCAGCAGAAGATCGGCTTTCATGCCAACTGCAACTATAAGAGTGGACAAATAATTTATTAGTAAACAATGCGGGCTTCCCAGCCAATCACATGGAGCCAGCCGAACAGTTGGCTCCATGCTCATTTGCTGGGAAGTCGGCTTTTAGCCAATCAGCATTGAGCCGGCCAAACAGCTGGCTCGATGCAGATTTGCTGGGAAGACGGCTTTCCAGCAAATCAGCATCAAGCTGGCATCCCGGCCAATCAGGAAGCTGGGAGGCTGGTCATTACTCCTAATTGGCCAGGTAACCATCTCAATGCTGATTGGCTGGGTAGACTGCTTCCTAGCCAATCAGCATTGAGCTGGTTACCTGGCCAATCAAGAAGCCGGCGGTGGGTAATGACCCGCCTCCCGGCTTTCAGATTGGCCGGGAAGCTGGCTCGATGCTGATTGGCTGGAAAGCCGGCTCCCCAGCCAATCAGCATAGAGCCAGCTGTTAGGCCGGCTCCCTGCTGATTGCCTGGGGAGCAGGTTTCCCGGCCAATTAGCATTGAGCCAGCCAGACATGGAGCCGACTTCCCGGGAAATCAGAAAGCCTGGCAGTGTTTCATTACCCACTGCCCAGCTTCCTGATTGCCTGGGAAGCCAGCTCCATGCCAGCAGAAGCACCGGTATTGGTACTCGGTATCGGCTAGTACCAAGAGCAAAATTTTGGTACTCGATACCAAAAAAACCCTGTATGAAAAGCTCACATTTTCGGGAGTGTCTCGGCAGACTGTATTCCACAGCTTAACACACATAGCCATGTGTCCTGTTCCAAACACTCCACACAGACAGACTGACTGACTTCCTGTTCCTTTTGAACACACCCTCTGGCTGCTGGTTTAACCCTTTCATTACCAGAACTGGCTGTAGTCAGGGTTGGAGGCTCTGAATACAAGGTGACCTTAACGGGACCACCACCTAAACAAGGGACCCATTCCTGGCATCCTGTACACTGCTTTAAAGTGACTCTTTTTATACTGACCTGTATTGCAGCCCTTTCCTGGAGTCTTTACTCTGTTCAAAAGCTATGGCTATGCAAAGAATCTCCACATCCGACGTTTCTGGGAATGTTGAATTCCTGCATTACCCTCTGCATTCTATTGCTCAATCCGCCAGACCCGCATGGCTACTAGTGATGAGCGAACCTAGCAGAGTTTGGTTCACTAGACACATCCAAAACTCAGCGGGAAATCAGCAAATCCTGAACATAGCGGCAAACCCCATTGAAGTATATTGAAGCCAAATCTTGTAATTTTGTTTTGCCCTTCTTAAGTCCAGCCTGCAAGCTTTTCTTAACAAAAAGGTGTGGGTAGTTGGTCACTGCTTAGGGGACATCTACCAATGCAAAAATGTTTTAATGTTTTTTGCCACAGTAAATGGATCTTTTGATGTGGTTTAAAGGGCAACATTAAAAATACAAAGTTCGTTTGGGGGATTCCTTAAACCTGCACGGGAAGTTGCACATCAGTACAATTTGAAGGGGGACTCCACACTGGGTTTTTTCTTAAAGAAAATGTACACACTTTGGGAAACAATGGGGTTTGCCGTACCAGCCTGAAGTGAATAGCCGAACAGTGTTCGGCTCACTTTACTTCTGATCGGTCATTCACTCGGCTGCCCTCGGCAGCTTTGTGAATAGACCCCCAATGTGTACTTTCCCTTTAAGAGGAAAAAAACCGTATGAAGTCCCCCTTAAAATCCATACTAGACCCTTGTCCAGGCACGCAGGAAAGGGGAGGGTCAGCATGTGTGTGGCAAAGACCCCCCTGGCAAGGCACCTTATTCCTATGTTGATAGGGACATGGCACATTATCCCCTCAACCCTAGGCATGTGGATGTGGGGTTGAGGGGGAGCTTATCAGAAACTGTAAACCCCCTTTAAAATAAGGGATCCCCAGATATCTGGCCCTCCCCTTATGTCAATGAGTATGGGGTACCCCTTGTTACTCATTCACAAACAAAATCAAGAAAGTAAATAAAAACACAGAGACTGTAGAAAAAAAATAATTTTTTAAACCCTCCCTCCTTCAAAAATAATGTCCCACGATGTTAATCTAAGATCAATTACGTCATGGCTTAGAGCGAGCTGGCCAAGCTGGCCATTTTCTTCACACGTTCGTGGATCTTTCAACGGGCATGGGTTTTGGGTTGAACTAAAAAAACCTAAAGTACTTGAATCACTAATATATCTTGTAGAACGAAGTAGCCAAAGGATAGAACCACATTGTGGGGAGCAGGCATCTAACACACCCGGAAGTGTTAGATGTGAAGATTCTTGGGTAGGGCAAAGATTCCAGCAATGAACAGGTGAGTATAAACAATAAATGCAGAAAACATTTAATTACATTCTTTTCTTAACTGGGAAAAGCTTCATATTATTCCCTGGATCAATACTCCATTGTATTTTATTTTTAAACAATTTCATGAATTTGCCAGAACAAGTTGCCTTGGAAGACTATTCCATTCTAGCTGCTATAATGTCAGAATGTAATTTGAAATGTAAAAAAAAATTATATTGTTGAAAACACAGAAACATAGGTTTCTCTTGTCATTTGCACATATTGTGAGTAGCATATTTTTAAAAAGCATTAATAACATTTACAACATTTTTGCTTTCCGCTTTCACAAAATATTATTATTATTGTGTTTCCATCTAGTAAATACTTAATTTACTAGACAACTATTTGTTCCAAACTCCAATTATGATTCTATAGCATTTTCAGATGCATTGGGGGGGAATTTATCAAAATTGGAGCAGACAGCATCTGGAGCAGTTGCCCATAGCAACCAACCATCATCTCTCTTCAGTTCAGTTAAGATTTGAAAATGAAATGGTTGCAACGGACAACTGCTCCAGTTTCTGTCTGCTCCAGTTTTGAGAACTGTCCCTTATTGTACATTTCACCAGGACAAATAGAGGGTCAGTCTTCTCAGAAGGAGAAGTTTTTTTTTTTAGAAGTTTTGCCTATAGATACACTTTAGCAACATCTCATCTGTAAGAAAAGATGCAAATCACTTAAGACATTAAACCATGGCAACGAAAGGGTTACTCTATATTCGGCTATAATGAGGTCTGAAATCTACAGTCACTGCTCTATTCTCAGTAAGGCTGGGTTCACACCTAGGCGTATCGAATACGCGCATTTTTACCGCGCTTCGCGGTAAAAAAAGCGCGTTTCCGAGGGCTATCCTTCTGTATCCTAATGGATGTGCGCCTTAAATACGTACTTCTCCTGTACTTCTTTGGGCGTAGGGCGTTTCGCAGCGCGTCCCTACGCGCTGTAAAACGCCCAAGTGGCCAAGTGGGAACCATGCCCATAGGCAATCATTGGTTTTCACATGTTGAGCGTTTTATAGCGCATAGGAACGCGCTGTAAAACACCCAGGTGTGAACCAGGCCTAACTGAAACTGGTCTGGAGGCTTCTATGGCACACATACCAGTGACCTTACATATTTCACAACAACAGGCTCTATTGGATGCCTTTGTATGGTCAGTGAGGATGAGTAGAAATTGATGTTGACCTTGGCAATGACCTTATCACTTATGTTAGCCCAAGCTATCTAAGCTAATATTTCACTCCCTTATACAATACATGCAGATCTGAAAATCAGCTATAGAAATCATGGGAACACAAACAATGAATGTACAATACAAACATTTTCTAAAGCTATAAAAATCGCTGCTTTTCTTATTCATATACTATAATACGAGTTCTATGTTTTCCTGTTTATACAGTATGTGTTGTTGTGTGATGCAAGATGCTTTTTTACATTTTTTGCACTGTGCAACCTTGTCAGTCTTTTAAAATGAACCCTTGCAGTGGGGTTGCCCTTGCACTGCAAGGTTTAAGCGCTTTTTTTAGTCTGAGGGCAAAAATAAAGAAATACTCACCTGATCCTCGGTCCTGCCAGGCTGCCAAATAGGTCCCCACAGTCTCCTCTCCCCCAGACTACAGTGGTCATCACATCTAATACAGGTCCATTAGGCGTTGGAACACTGAGAGACATACCACAGCCAGAGCGGATGAGGATAGAGGTGAGTGCTCACTGTCACAGGACCAAGGATCAGGTGAGTCTATTTTCACCCATAGACCAAAACAGGCACTTAACCCTTGCATTGCGCGGGTAGCTCCACTGCAAGGGTTATTTAAAAAAAATCTTTAATGTAACATTAAGGAGCTTGTAGTTGGCACAAATGGGAATACCAGTCCTGTATGTTTGATTGATTCCCAAAACATCAGATATCCTGCAAACATTTGTGATTTAATCAGTGGGGTTGCTTTATGCACCAAGATAAGCTATAGAAAATAATAAGCCTAGGTAGGTATGTCCCACTATGCACTTTAAAGCTTCTAATGGACTATACTTATACTATAGTTATTTATTTAAAACATATATATTTAAAGTGTATTTCTAGTTTTGGATAGAGGTACATGGTTAGTGTAAAGTTGAACCTTAAAATGAAGGAAATCAACCAAATAGTCTATGTATGGTTTACTGGATAACAAATTAAGTGGAGACCAATTAACTGCAGATCATTTGCTTGCAGGGCATTTATTAAATAACTTTGGGAGATGGTTAGGGCACAAGACACCTGTGGTCTTGCAGACTCCAAAAAAGAGGACAATATAGTTGCAGCCCTCACAGACAAAGGACCTTTAAGTTGACCTGGCAGTCTTTGAATTGAGCGCCTGGCTGTAAGATACTGTATGTTGCAGCTACTGAACCATTGGGGAGAACTCATCATACTTTAGTCAAGAACTAAGCTTCTACCCAGCTTCTCAGGCTCCATATTCTGGCTGACATTCAACCATGGCATCTCCATCCCTAGGTTTCACACATACCAGGCCTCGAACCCAGGCTTCAGACTGAGCACATAGTCATCGTCCTCAGGCAGGAGTCCTAGGAGGATCAGACAACCCACAGCATCCTGCCCCCAGGCAGGAGGCTCGGGGGGGAATACTGACTTCTTAATGTCACTCCCAAACATTTATATCTTCTTCCAGCCTGAACCACTAGCAATAAACCTCCTAGTGGTTGGTTATGAAGGTATAAACATGCCTAGCTCTGATTAGTGCAACCTTTCACACCATTGCCAGGGATACTTCCCAAAAGAAGGCTAAAGCAAACAATCGCCAGAGCTTAGGAGAAACTTCAGAATGCATAACTATCAATCAGAATCAGACTGACTACAGCCTGACTACTTCTAAAATTAAATAGACCCTCCTGCTTAGGGCAGGGTGACTACACAAAAAAAAATGGTTGAAGGTACACTCTCTGACTTGATCACAAATTCAAATTCAATATCCAGTCACTGCAGAGCACTTATTTGACATTTAGGGCAGTTTTACCCTATTCTCAAAGTTATTATCTAAGGATTAGGTTTTACAATTTGCTGTTGCATGTAGGTTCAGCTGTGTTGTAGATTTATTAATTCAGTCCACCACCCTGAAGCATTCAAAGCTTTGATGTATCTTCTGATGTGCCATGCATTTGGGTAAATGTATATTGATGTATTAACATCAATATCTCCCAAATATATATATCCCAATATAGTCAATGTATGCTATAATAAATACATAAATGTGGCTAAGGTGCATGTAGCCAGTAATTGGATGACTGAGTTCCTGCACTTAAGTGGAATATTAACTTTGTTTTTTCCTACAATATTTTATCTGCCAAAATTTACTCCTGCCTAAGACACAAATTATTCCACCTGCGACAGCTGAACACTGTATCAATAAACCCGGTTCTCATTCAAACTCTCAACAATCTCCCTGTGTATCCCGGGCAACGCTGAGGCTGCAGATAGCTGTGCGGTAAGGTCACAGGACACCACGCTGCTTAAGATGTAACTGGGTTTTATTTTTTAGGTATATGTCAACAATGCAGAGTGTCAACTGAAAGGGTTAATAAAGCTTTGTAGGGATTTAAATCACAAATGAAATTTCAACACACTATATTCTAACCAGAAAGTAAATCCTACTCATAAAATATAGGAGAAGAAAGAAAGTAAGGTGGTGGTTGTCAGGTGAGCGAGCACAGCAACGTACAATAATCTTCCTGAGCTTCAATCCTTTTATGAGACAAAGCATTTCACCTTAGCAAGAAACCATAACATGAGGCACATATTATTCTTCATATGACCTGGCTTTGTGGACATTGTATATATTTTTTTTCTTTATACAGTATAAGCTGAAAACATTTGTCAGTTTATATAAAGAGTTTTTTTAAAGTTGTTCAAATATACTAGAGCAATGTCTAAAGTGATTGTCCACTGAATGTGGACAAACACCAAAAGGGCAAACAATAAAGTAAAGACATTTCAGAATAACATGCATAACTTTTATGGTGGAAGAATTGTGGAATAGGTGGGGG
>NW_017306445.1:943281-1004683 GCF_000935625.1 Nanorana parkeri | reverse complement strand
ACATTTTGTTGTGGAAAAAATTTGTGATAAGTGGGGGGGGGGGGGAGTGGCAACAATGATTGCATGCACTTTGATCCATTATATTTGAGATCCAAAGGAATAAAGGTTTCAAAAATAAAACTACATGCAAAGTTTTTTTTTTTAAGAAGAATGCAATAAAGAGTAGATTATTTCCTTTAATTCAGCCTGAAAATAAAGAAGAGCCTAAAGAAAACATATAGCACGTTCAGCATCCAGTGGGCTCATTGGGGAGAAAAATATTTCAAAATCAATACTAAAAGCTGTTTTATTGCAAACAATGACAGCAGGCTTACTTTGCAGCAGCTTTTCACATGCTGCTAAAATACTATGATTATATAGGGGTTGGAGGAGGGTGTTGTCTTTCCGACACCTTTAAAAGTGTAGATTTCCCAATAGGATTGCCACTTTCATGTCTATGTCTTAAGTACATTATATCTAAAGCCAAAACATGTTTTCTTTAATTTTGGACTGGGTATACAATGGTTGTATATGGGACATTGAGAGAATGAAGAGAAGATCTCTTCAAAGTCAGGTAGATCCCCTCTAAAGCTGGCCATACTCAGAGCGAATTTTGGAGGGTTTTTGAAGAACCAGCATAAATTTGCTTTGTGGGTGGTGCTGTCAGCAGCCTTACACTCAATATCCTTCAATCTAAAAATCAAAGGAGCTGCAGTCACTGAACTCAACAGCCCTGCAGGAGGGATTCCCCCATCTATGCTGTTTGGATGCACATTTTATTTGTTAAGCTGTGCATTCTAAATTTCAATTAGTGCGCAGCTGAACAAAAAAAAAATCTACTGGTGCATGGCGAGCTTGTGCCAATTGGAAGTTTCCCCCTCTCTTCCCATTCTGGTGACAACTCAAAAGCCTGGATGGTCTGAGAGCACAGGCAACTGTCCATGCATGTGCACCAGTACATCACTCTCCACAGGCACAGACGGTGGCATGGCATCTGTCTCTAAATATGGGTTTTGGTGTGCATGCTTCATGCCGTGAACTTGGATTCACGCATGTCTGGTGTCCATGAGCGCTTGCGTGCATTCAGTACTAGCACCGAGCAAGCTATTTGAGGCTCTGCCCCTGCTCCGTGGTCATCAGCTGTTTCCTACTTGACCTGCTCTGTGTGCCCTGAGAATAAGTGTGATGACCCAGCTTCCATTCCTCACTTGCCTGGACTTTCCTGTTTTTCTGCTACTGACTTGACACTTGTGCTGACCGTGGCCTGATCTCTTGACCTTGCTTGTGCCAGTGACTGACCTTGGAAAATCTCGTCTCTGCACTGTGGACTCCATTTGTCTTCAGTGCTCTATGTGACACTGTCTTTCCCTCAAGCAGTTTCGGTTCATCCATAAGCCACAGCACTCTTGTTCCTCTGTTACCTTTTTGCTACCAGTTGCCATTACCAGGCTAACCTGGGTCAGAGACACAAGAGAAGCTACCTTCACTACTTTGGTCTTCAATCGGGTATGAGCCAGGACATAGCCAGTAATAAATACTTCACAGAAGCTCTAAGCCACCCCCACCACTCTACCCAAAACTAAAAAAGAACAAAAAAGTTTTGCCTTAAGATACACTTTAATAGAATCAAATCAGTGTAGCAAGAAAGGGCACTTCTAATACAGATAAAACTTCAAGGGTTAACTGCTCATTTGGTCTAGAGTCTCAAATAAAGAAGATACTCATCTGATCCTTGGTCCCACTTGGTCTTGGTTGCTAGACTGGTACCCACAGCCTCTTGTCCCTCGGGCTCCAGTCATCTAAGGACTCATGACATCATCATGTTATCATGTCATGTAGTCCTTAGTCTCGAGACGCCATGGGACATTCCACCAGCAGAGCTTAGCTCCTAGACCAAAATGAGCAGTTAACCCTTTCAGTGTGGGGGGTAGCCACATTGCAAGGATTAATGTCTACATTTCCAGGTAAGTAGAAAATGATATATATATTTTGCAGTCTGTTAATAGTAACCCAGCATTTTTTGTTTATCTGAGTCCCCCAGGTAACATAGTTATATTACATTTTGAGCCATTGAGTTTCCACTTCCTTCACCAGGATGACAACCCTGTTTCTTCTGCACTGAAATCACTTAAGCATTGTCACCCTGTGGACAGGGATGTTTTGGAAGGATAACATCAAGTTTGTTGGACAGCCTGGTCTGCATGTAGAGAAAACTATAAATAAAGATATTTGCAATAAAAAACCGAAATCCATATAATTAACATTAACCCAATACAGTTACCAAAATTCTATAGTTTGCAAGTAAGTTTGCCTTCATAATGTGTTGCTGACAATCTCCACAGAATACCACTAATGCTAGTCAATAATATTAAGACATGGGAACAGAAAAAGAGAAGTCAAACAATGTCTGTGTCCTTTTTGCACAATAATTAGAAACAAAGCCCCAGATATTTTCCTTTTACATGAATATGTGCAAGTGCCATTTCAGTTCTGTAGTGACAGTTTTTTGATTTTATGTCCACGTTATCTAAACAAACCGCTCAATGTCTAATCAGCATTAAAAAAAAATAGACTTGATAACACAGGTAGGATATCATTTGCGCACCAGACCTTTCCACTGACACCACATCACAAACACTAGTTAATTTTCCGCTAAGATGAAAAGCAATATGACATAACAATGTATTCACACGGTTGGCTGTTGTAAAATAAGTGAGACACCCACAGTGTTATGTACAGGGGACTGCACAAATCACTGAGGTTTAATGATCCCTTTGTTACTGTGAAACAAAACACATACATCAAAGTCAGAGCCCTTGCATTTTAACTGTATTAGTTTCTCAGATGAGCTGCTAGCACACACAATTATATATACAGCCTAATCATGAAATCTGAATCAATATTTGTACAGTGTCAAAGTTATGGGCTGTATATATATGATTAGAACATGTAATTGGTACAGCATATAGGAGGAGGTAAACTATGACAATGCATTAGGGACCCTTCACACTTATGTGTGCAGTATTGTGTGCAAGCTGGAACGTATACTAGCGCCCTCCTGTGACCCAAAGCTCAGTATATGGCGAGCTACAGCTCGCGGTATACTGAGACCGCCGCAACATTACTGTCGAGATCCACCCAGTTGCGTGAGTGACAGCTGGCTCTGGCTATCTAGAGGCAGAGACAGATATGCCCACCCCCTCCCCTGTCCGTTCCTCCAGTCAGCGCTGGAGGATTGGAGCGGGGAGGGGAGAATCCCTGCAGGGAGATGATCGAGAAGTGAGCGAGCAACGCTATGTGTTCGCTCACTTCCTGATTTATTGATCCGACGTGTGACAGTTTCATTGTCACACGTCGGCTTGAACTATGAGGTTGAGTGAAAATCACTCACCTCCTACAGGTGAAACTCGAATAATTAGAATATTGTGCAAAGTTCATTTATTTCACTAATGCAACTTAAAAGGTGAAACTAATATATGAGATAGACTCATTACATGCAAAGCAAGATAATTCAAGCCGTGATTTGTCATAATTGTGATGATTATGGCTTACAGCTCATGAAAACCCCAAGAACCCCAAATCCACAACCTCAAAAAAGTAGATTATTACATGCAATCAATAAAACAAGGATTGTACATAGAACAATATCGGACCTCTGAAAAGTACAAGCATGCATATGTACTCAGTACTTGGTTTGGGCCCCTTTTTGCAGCACTTACTGCAATTACTTTTGCACGATATTCTAATTATTTTCGAGTTTCACCTGTATTTCTCCTTTTTTTTTAATTTCATTTTTATTATTTTCATCACAATTAACAGTTACATTCATAAGAAAGAAAAAATTCGGTTTACAACATTCCATTACAATAAACAAGACATAAAAAAAAAAGAGCAAATGGGGAAAAGGAAGGGAAGGGAAAGGGAAAAGAGACAACATAAGGATGGATATAGACATGGACACCCTATACATTAAACTTCCACCAAGTGTAAACTTGGAAATTCATTGTAAACCTGACTAAGTCTGATTATCTACGTCTACCCCAAAAAGGAAAAAAAAAAAAAGAAAAAGGGGAAAAGTAGAAAATTATACTCCCGGGCCTCAACAATGATCCACATTAGTTAAATATTCTTTTTTTGGAATTCGACCCAGGTCTGCCATTTGTTTTTACAGCCTTCATATTTATCATATTTTATAGCAGTCAATTCTTCCATACGTCTATAGTAATCCACTCTTCTGAACCATTCCCTCAGCGTTGGAACATTGGCTGTTTTCCAGTGCAGAGGGATTAACGCCCTGGCTACGTTCAGCAGAGTGGGTATCAATGACTTTTTATATACCGACAGTGGAGTTGTGGTAGCGTGGAGTAGGCATATTGATGGTTCGAAAGGTAGAGAGATATTAGTAATTTGCTCAACCCTCTGAACAATCTGTTCCCAGAATGGCCCAATCCGGGGGGCAGGACCACCAAATATGTAAGTAAGAGCCAACAGCCGCACAGCCTCTCCAACAAGTAGCTGCATTTAGGTGATGTATTGCATGTACACGGTCAGGTGTGTAATACCATCTAGCCAAAAAACGATATGTCGTGTCTGTTACCAAAGTGCTAATGGATAAACTGGTGTTAGCCCGTAGTATATCTCGCTTTTGGGAGTCGGTCCATAAGACCTGCAAGTCCCTTTCCCACTGCGTAAGATAATGTGGGGCTATTTGAGAGATTTCTTCCAGTAGAATCGAATATATTCGTGACACTCCATGTCGGGGTGGTTCTGTCAATGATAATAATTTTTCCATAGGTGTCAAGTCAGTCATCTTACGCAGAGGTTTCGGCAAAGAGGACACAAAGTGCCCCAGTTGCCTATATCTCCACCAGTCCAGTGGGTGCCTCCCCCACTGCTCTTGTAGCTGTAACAGTGGTTGCAATTGTGAGCCATCCCATATCTGTGAGAGTGTCAGAGGTGGGTGAATAGCCCTGTTAAGGAAACCTTGGCCTTGAAGTCCTGGCATAAAGAAGGAATGGCCTATCAGAGGCATCAAGGGAGAGTTATAATTCCCCACCAAGCGTGAATATAATTTATCCCATATTTTCAGAGTATGATGAGTCAAGGGAGATGTATTTGGGCCCAATGCTCTAAACTGTGAAGGAATCCAACTCACAGTTGACATAGTTTGTTCTGAGAGACTATTTTCTATATGTACCCACCACTTGGACTCCGCATGATAGTTCCAATCTAGTAATCTATTAAGAGCCGTGGCTTGATAATATAAAGTAAAATCAGGTAGAGCTAAACCCCCTGTATTTCGAGTACGGATTAGAGTCCCATGCGAAATCCTTGAGGGGGCACGTTTCCAAATGTAGCGGCCTACCACCGATTTAAGGGTGCGCAGATACGAGCTGGGTAGTGTTATAGGTACAGTTTGAAAAAAATAAATTATTCTAGGCAGGGTAACCATTTTTATGACATTTACCCTGCCCATTAAAGAAAAATAAGGGCGGTGAGAAAGCCAGTTTGTCACATCCCTTTTGATAGAATTCAATATAGGGATGTAATTAGCTGTGTACATGTCAAATGATCGTGGGGTTAAGTATATACCTAAGTACTTCATCTTGTGAATCTGCCAAGTAAAGGGCATAGTGCTTCGTATAGATACTAAAACATGTGAAGGTGTATTGATATTTAGCATTTCTGACTTTGTGAGATTAATTTTAAAATTAGATATTAAATTAAACATTTCAAATTCCCGAAGTAGGGAGGGTAGTGTGATCAAAGGTTGCTGAATAAAAAAAAGTACCGTATGTCATCGGCGTAGGCCGCTAGTTTATGTTCTCGATTGCCAACTAGGATGCCTGAGATATCAGGGTTCTGCCTTATTGAATTAAGGAAAGGTTCCATAGTAATTGCAAATAATAAGGGGGATAGGGGGCATCCCTGTCTAGTTCCATTATATAAAGTAAAGCTGTCAGAAAGGTGGCCATTGGTCCTAATTTGGGGCGGTAGGTTTTTCATATAAGGCCATGATCCCGGCTAAAAACCTAGGACCTATGCCAATATGTTGGAGTGTAGACTGTAGGAAATCCCAATCCACCCTATCGAATGCCTTTTCAGCATCAGTAGACAAGAGCATCGTATTCTTTGAGGAAGAAGATACTTGATGGATTAGAGAGATAGCTCTTTGGGTGCTATCTCTTGCCTCTCGTCCCAGGATGAAGCCCGTCTGGTCCGGCTGAACCAGCTGGGGCATCAAACCCTGGAGCCGAGATGCAAGGATCTTAGCATATATTTTAATGTCCGTATTAAGGAGGGAAATAGGTCGATAGCTACCGCAGTTAGATGGATCCTTGTCTGGTTTAAGAAAAACCGCAATATGAGCATGAAGAGTTGTCGGAAGTGGTATTTTACCTTGTAAAAAGGAGTTAAAGTATTTACAAAGATAGGGGGCAAGTATCTGCTGAAAAACTTTATAATATTTAGGGGTAAAGCCGTCAGGCCCGGGACTTTTACCAGGCGCCATCAAGGCAATTGCCTGTTGTATTTCCTGTTCACTTATAGGGGACTCGAGTGTTTCCATTTGGCTATTAGTCAATTTAGGGAGGGAGAGGTTGCTGAGGTACGATTTTATTCGTTGTAAGTGGAGGTGTTTAGCATGAGAGGTAGGGTCCGGTCTTACGTTATATAGGTTAGCATAAAATTCCCGAAAAGCATCCGAGATAGCTGTTGTAGTATGTACCAAAGTATCTTGGTTAGTTTTTATTTTTGCTATAAAGTTTGCCCCCTGTCGCTCCCTCAGTAATTTAGACAAGAGTTTCCAAGGTTTATCTCCCAGCTCGTAGGTACGTTGAGTAAGGTAGCTAAGAGAGCGCTTATAATTATTAGTCAACGCTTCTCTCAGTTCTTCCCTTGCATTCGTCAGCTCCTCATGGGCTGTAAGAGTCAGCGTACGTTTATGAATGCGCTCAAGTGCCACCACTTTCATTGTCAGATCGGTTATCCTACTAGCCAGTTCCCTCTTCCTCCGTGAGCCAAGTGAGATAAGTGAGCCCCTAATAGTTGCCTTATGAGCCTCCCATAGGATATCGGCCGATATTTCCCCAAAAGAGTTTTCAGTAAAATAATATTTAATATCTTCTTCAATATTGCCCAGTATGCTTTTGTCAGTCAAAAGGAAATCATTCAGTCTCCAAATAGGGAAAGGGCGAGTATTTCTCAAAGTCCCCAGTGAAACCGTCACCGGGGCGTGATCCGAAATAGTAGAGGAGAGAATAGAAGTGTTGTGTATAGTCTCTAAGTGATAGTGACTTCAAAAATTATAGTCTATCCTAGTGTACGTGTTGTGTACAGAGGAAAATAATGTGTAGTCTCGCTCACGGGGATGAAAAATCCGCCAAGTGTCCATTAATTGCATAGAGTGCAATAGTGTCTTAAGAGATTTGAGGTGTTTATATGCTATGTGAGATCGGCCAGTGGAAGAATCAAGATGAGGTTCTAAATGTAAGTTAAAGTCGCCCGCGAAAACCGTGTTCCCTTCCCGAAAGTCTGATAATGAGCCCAAAATCTCCCGAAGAAAAGCATAGGGGCGTCTATTGGGGGCATATACATTAGCCATAGTGAACATTTGGTTATCTATCTGTCCTTTAAGAAATAAATACCGCCCCTCCGAATCGCTCATTGTAGATGTATGTTGATACTTCACATTTCTGTGAAAGCCAATGGCCACCCCTTTAGAGCTGTTAGAGTCAGACATACTATAATACCATGTGGGGTAGTGGGTCGAAGCTAATCTCACTCGAGTATGATGGGATAGATGGGTTTCCTGCACAAACACCACATCGCAATGGAGTGAGCGTAGTTTACATAACAAATTATGTCTTTTCGCGGGAGTATTAAGCCCCCTAATATTATATGTCAGTATTTTAAGGTCAGCCATCGGCTTTCACGGTAAGTGGGTATATATCAGTCAGGTATCTATTAGGTGTCCAAACCAAACCAAAAACAAAAACAGCGAAAACAAAAAAGAAAACAAACAAGAATAAAAAAAAAAGAAAATACAAAACAAACAAAATATCAAAATAGTACGAATAATTGCACCGTCGTTGTGTGGGCACCACACACACGGCGTGTCTATCACATATGCGACCATTTTCCAGGTGTAGTAAGACCTTCTGTGCAGGCTCATCTGAGCCTATTTCGCATACTGCGGGGGACATGGCTGTACCACACAGTGGCCGATCGTCCCAAGTGTCCAGCCACATATGGCTCAGACAGCTAATTGAGCGTGGGCCGGTGAGCCCTCTCCCTCGCATTAGGCGAATGTGGGCGTGCCTTCATGCCCTTCCAGCGGGTTCCAGGCACGTCCTGCAAGCAATATACTTTAATATACTTTTAATAAGACCTCCCTATTCATAGTGCTTTTCGACAGAAAAAAAAAAAATACACAAAGAAACTCACTATTAACCATCTAAGGTGCTATCCACTGCATCTCTCACCCCTTGCCCAGATCGTGGTCGGCGAGGGGGGATACAGCAAAGAGCAGCAAAGGATAGTATATATATTATAATTATTTTCTTCCACTGCCTCCCATCTATATTTATAGTTAAGTATCATCAAGTTAACTGGTGGGTCGGCTTTAGTGGAAGCATCCTCGGGGCCCGACTACATCTGATATTGGTTCTATGACTGGAACCGTATCCTGCCAGTCCGGTAGCAGTGGTATAGTGATAGATAGAGCTTCACAGAATTGTCCCAGATCTTCTGGGAACCTAAGGGCAGCAGTTTTCCCGTTTTTCCTAGCTGTTAGGCAGAAGGGGAAACCCCATCTATAATTAATGTCTGCTTTCTGTAATATTTCCAGGAGTGGACGCAGCGCCCTTCGCCGCGCCAAAGTTTCCCTGGCAAGATCCGGGTATATGCGTATATAAGTTCCGTTAAAGTCCACTTCAGGATGTTCCCATAATGCCCGCAATATGGCCTCCTTATCCGATAGGTAATGCAGGCGACAGACAACATCCCCAAAGTTATCTGAAGTCCTATTACGGGGGTAAAATGCTCGGTGAACTCGATCAAACAGCAAAGGGGCAGTCAAATCTCTTCCCAATATTTTATTAAAGAGCCTCCTAAGGGTCTCCCCTAAGCCCTTTGTAATTTCTGGCAGCCCCCGAATCCGCAGGTTATTCCTGCGTCCTCTGTTGTCCAAATCCTCTAAGTGATGAGACACAGTTCTCTGGGTACAGGCCATGGAGTATACCTGCGTTTGCAGGGAAGATATTACCTTAAGATGTGAGTCCTCCTTTTAAGGCAGCTCATTCAAATGAAAGGGCTTGCTTGTGGTCTGTAACGATCTATAAAGTGCCAACCAGCGGGCCATGTGGCCTGCGTACCTGAACTGGGGGAGCAGCTACACGGTCTGCATCTCTGTCAGATGTAGACCGCATAGCTGTTCCTGGTGGTAGCAGTGATCAGTGTGAGTCAGATTGGTGTGCCGGCTGAAAGGAAGGATTTGTAAGGTCTGCACCAGGCAAAGGGGCAGACTGTACTAATCAACCACTGGACCATCAGAGAATGTGCCCCCTCCCTGCAAAAAATGTAAGCAGGTGAGGGGGCTCTTTATTTAAGGAAGCTGTGACTGTGCTTGTGTGTATTTCTGTATGTGTGCGTGTGTGTATTTCTGTGTGTGTGTGTATTATTGTGCATTAGTATGTGTGTATATTTCTGGTGTTGTGGTGGGGGGGTGTATTTCTGTGTGTGTGGGTATTAGTGTGTGTATTTTTGTATGTGTGTTGGGTTGTGTATTTCTGTGTGTGTGTGTATTTCTGTGTTTGGGGGAGTGTGTGCATTATTGTGTATTAGCGTGTGTGTGTTTCTGTGTGGTGGGGTGTGTATTTCTGTGTGTGTGTATTTCTCTATGTGTGTGTGAATTTGTGTGTGTGTACATCTGTATGTGTGGGTGTGGATGCATTTCTGTGTGTGTGTGTGTATTTCTGTATGTGTGGAGGGTGTGTGTATTTCTGTGTGTGTGAAGGTGTGTGTGTATATTTCTGTATGTGTATTTCTGTGTGTGTATTTCTGTGTGTGTGAGGGTGTGTATTTATGTATGTATGGGGGGTGCGTGTAATCAGGAAGCTGGGTGGGTCATGACCTGCCGCCCAGCTTCCTGATTACACGCACCCCCCATACATACATAAATACACACCCTCACACACACAGAAATACACACACAGAAATACACATACAATGTTGCGCAATGTTGCTAGGCAGCGTGAAGCCGGCTTCCTAGATAATCAGGAAGCTTGAAGGCGGGTCATGACGTGGCGGCCGGCATCCTGATTAGCTGGGAAGCTGCCTCCATGCTCTCCTGTGGCACTGGCGGTCAGAGGGAATCTCCCTCTGACCAGTAGTTCCAGTATCGGGGTAAATATTGTTGCATTTGGGGAGTACGAGTACTTGCCCAAATGCTCAGTATCAGCACCGATACCAGTATCGGCATCGGCACATGCCTAGTATATAGTTACATTTTGTTTGAAGTATGAAATCTTATGAAATTTGGCAAGCGGCCCCAATGGGAGAAAAAAATTGGTCCAGTGGCCCCCCAGTGAATTGAGATTGAGACCCCTGATCTATAACATGCCAGTGGGTCAGACAGGGAACACCCTGTTCACTTCCTTCTCAGACCAGCATTAATGAGAGAAGAACTTTGTGTTTCAGTGTTGGTCAGACATTGAAGGCATTGCCTGCTGCTTAATACGACATGGATAATAAAATTAAGGAGAAGAGTCAGGGCATCCAAAAGAATCATCATAAAATAAAGTTTGATTTCATGAGTTTGAGTTCTGGTGAGCATTTAAGGATTGGTTGCCCAACATAGTTCAGGTTGTCCAAAGTAAGATTAGGTATCATGTTACTGAAGGGATGGTGATGTTCACCTGAACACTGATAGCAAATATATGTGTGTCATATGTCAGGGCAAATTGACAGCTTCTTACTAGCCCACCCCAACCCTCTTTCATTCACCTTTGCATGTCCCGCTGGCTGTTGCAAATACCCATTGTTTCTGGGTATTGGGGGCATATAACCTCTTCCAAAAATGCAGTGCTCAGACCCAAGTGTTCAGTTGCCTAGCCTGAACACTGTCACCTAAGGAGGAGAATGACCTCATCAACTCTGTGAAAGCTCTGACACAATCTGACACTGAGCTTTCACAGGGTTTGATTGCCAGTTCAGTAGAGAACTGGGGAGTACTATGAAAGTTAGCATAAGTGGGTCAGATGGGCTAGTAAGATACTTTGTCCTACATAGGTAAAGGCAAAGTGTCTCTTTATGTTATGTGCTCAGTCTCATGTGCGCTGATTGGATAGAACACCTCTGTGCCCATGTGCCCTTTACTTTTGTTAGGAGCTAGAGGTTGGTCAGTGAACAGTTCTTGAACTGGTTCTTTAACTCCTCTTGTGAGTATTTGCTGACCATTTATTATATTTCAGGGCAGTTCTTCCTGTTGATTTGTGTTATTTACTTTTTGCTTTAAATGTGCAATTCATATTTATAAATCTGGAATAAGTCTAGGTTGCTATTTATGGCTTAAAGAGAAAACTTTTATAGGGTTATTCACAAAAAGGTGAAGAGTTTGGAGAAGGCAGGAGAAGTGACCAATCTAGGCCAAAATAGCTGATTTAGAAAAATTATCCAATTCAGATCACTTTCCAGTTCAGCTATTTCGTCTTAGATTGTACGCTTCTCCTGCTTTCTCCAAACGCTTCACCCTTTAGTGAATAGCCCAAATGGAATGTAGACCTAAAAGCAGTTGGCTGATTTAAATTTCCCTTATACGTAGGGCACTGTAATCACCAAAAACTTCGGCTCTAGGCTCTATTGTAATCTAAGGACACCAACTTTTTCATAAGAATAATGGGGTTGATTTACTCAATAAGTCAAGGACATGTAAAGTATATGTTCATTTAGCTTAGTGGATAAGGTGAACCCCTGTTCATTACAATCATCCAATCATCTGAAAGCAAAAATCCTTTTTGTTTATTTCCCCTGCACATAATTGTGTATTCAGAGTGAATATACTTGAAAACCTAATCACTTAGCAATCACTAAGCTGAATGAGCATCCTATACTCCTTTAGTCAATTATCTCCCTTGTGTGTCCTTGCAGTCTTAGTCCTTAGCCTCCTAAATGAGGAACACTTGTAAATGGTATTTAAGGGCATGAAACTGCAAATCTTGCTTCTACTTTCTAGCTGTATGTTGGAAAGGAGGTAATTAATGAATCTTCCTCGGGCTATGTACTGCAGATGCCATAATCTTACTTAATCAGGCAGTGCAAAATGCAATGAATAGATAACGTGTAAGCAAACACATTTCAGTTTTCATGTCAGTGAAGGGTGAATTGCAGCTAGGTGCTATGAGCTTCTTTAGGATAAGCCTTGTGGTTTTTCTTTTTTTTAGATACGCCTAGGTTTTTGTGGTAAAGTTGTGAAAACCTGGAAAACGTAGAAAGTAAGCTGACAGCTTTGGAAAACACATTCACTCGATTTATAGAAAGTGATCTGAATGTGGAACGTTTGCCCACAGCAACCTATCAGGTTTCATCTTTTAAAGGACAACTGCACATTTGGTGCAAGTTGTCCTTTAAGGCATGCCCCCCGCCCCCGAGTGGAGAAATGGTTACCTTCTTCCACAATCCAGCAATCTTCACTGTCTGACCCTGCAACAGCCTTGCTTTAGAAGATGTCCGTCCCCCTCTCTGCCAGGTCCTCTTCATTCTTCACATGCGTGCCGTGGTCCATTCATTCCTATTCCTATACAATGCAGAACTGCTTGAGGCTGCCATGAGTATAACTCCCCAAAGAAATAAATGAAACTGACACACATTTGTTGCTTGGGGCAGGGCTGCACAGTGAAGATCTCTAAAATTAGGGTAGAGGTAAATATTTTTCCTGAAGGGCTACACTCAGGAGGGGCAGGGCCATTCCTCAAAGGACAACTTGCACCAAAGATACAATTGTCATTTGGTTACTTACCTGAAGGAAGAACACTTCTGATTGACCACAGTAACCAGCATTCTCATATTAATGTTGTTAGAGCAGTATAGGAGACTACATCATATAGAATCAATATCATCTCTTGTTGAATACGTGAACTCCAAAAACAAATGTTTAGTGTATTTTGAAATTATGATAGTTAACATACTGTATATGTCAAGCCATTTTTTTTCGCTTTGGACCTGCCAGGTTTCCCAGTAAAAAGATTTCCTTTTACTTCCTGTCGCACAAACATAACACAAAATGACATAAAATCTCTTTAAATTGAGGGACATTCTTTCTTAGTTGTCACCAAAACAAGTGTCCCCATTGGAAGATTTCCTTTATATTCCAGTGTGAACTCTTTTTTTTTTTTTTGTTCTGGGTTTTTACTCACTTTTAGTAGCTGTGACAATGGTTACTAGGACAAGCAGAGAGGGTGAATCTGACCAGTGGGGCACAGACAGCAACCGAAGAAAGGTGAAAACAAGGCACTGAATACACAGTTTCAGTAGGTCAGTTAAATCATCACTGGGCACAGCTCTGATTTGTCAGTTCTCCAGCAAATGGGGGCTGGATTTGTCAGTTATCCAGCAATTGAGAAAAGGGGTGACTTTAAATTGAGAATCCACATATACAGTATACAATGTAATGATAGCTCCGAAGAAATGTCCGAGAGCCCAAAATCTGTTTTAATAATACACATTGGTTCACAGCAGGAAAACACAACAGCCAACGTGTTTTGGGGGCAATCAAATCCCTTCCTGCTCGAGGGCTACAAGACACAAGTATTATCCTGGAGATAGGCTTTAATTTGTAAATTGTACACAGGGGTAATTTTTTTAAATCAAATCAATGTTTCTTAGTAACGTAATATGTAAAAGCTTTATTCATTTGCATAGTTTTTTTTTGACTGCATGGTTAATCCTAGTTGTTTATTATAGATATTTTTTCTTATCATGATTATTTATATTTTTTTTTACATTTTTTATTTCATAGGGTAGATTCCCAGTATTGGTAACTTTGTAATAGAGAGATCATATAGTCTAATGTAGCCAAATCAGTATAAGACATGAGCAGCCGGTGTGAGAGCACACCCACAGGACTTCAGAGGAGAGATGGGACTGCAAAGACTCCTGGGAAATGCACTGCAGATATTGGGACAATAGTAACAAACAAGAAAGCGTGGAACAATAGCTCCCAGAGTGCCTGGCAAAGGGTAAGAGGACTGGAACAGCAGAGCGGACTCAGTCTCACAGGTGTAGAGAATGGAGAGGGAGACAGGATGTGCGCTGGCTGAACCCTGAGAAGACAGAAGCAGGAGAGGATCTCTAGCTAGTTGATGTTATAGAAATACTTGCTATAGAAAGACTTGCTGGGAGCTCCTGCAAATGCTATATTACCTGCTCTTGTAGACTGAATCATGCGAAAATGCATGAGACTGCAAATGCCTAGGTGGGCACCTGCTCTCAAACAGGACAGAAGAACCTGAACATTACAGCAGCTCTGGCTGAGTAAGTGCTTCACCTAATATGAATTTTTAAAATGTTTTTTATACATTATAATATAACTTTTTTTTATACTGTATATTTCAAATGAGAGTAGTTTTTATGAATATTATTATTGTTTGTATGTGCATTTATTAATTTTAATGATATGAACATAATCAGGTGTAGGATTTTTGTGTTTTCACAACCATTTGTGCATCAATTTTGTGTTTTGACTTGTAGCCCTGAAGAGGAAAGTGATTTGCATACCTCTGAAAAGCGTTGGCTCTTTTTTGAATTCCCTCTGTGAACCAATTTCTATTATTAAAAGGTTTTGAGCTTTTGGACATATGTTTGGCATTCTCATCAAGAAATAATAAACTGACAAGGGTTCCAAAGGTTTTTTTTGGCTTTGTATCTATTTAAAGTCCACACATGTACCTTGCTTGAGAAAAAAACTATCCACCGCCCCCGTTAACATTTTTCCATCTACCATCGCTGTTTATTCATGTATTTATTTTTTTGTTAAACATCATTTTCAGATTTACTTTTTTTTATACATTTCATATTTTTCTTGCAAGGCTGTCTCTGCCCTTGTAAAACTGTAACTAAAACACTTACAATTATTAATTCATTGGGCTATTGGGTTTCAAGAATGCACCAATGTCTGAAGGTTGCCCAATATGCCATTCAAGGCCTGCTCTGTTGCATGTGTAATGTCCGAGGGCCTCCAACGCAGCAAGGGAGATTTGATACTGAGTTTAATAAAATGAATCAGATGTGGATCACAGAGGACAACCAAACACTGCAGATGTTACTGATAAAATCAATATCTTTATTTTATTTCACTAGGCGAAGACCAAACACTTTTTCTTGTTATATTAACTTTTTCTGTGACTGCTGTCTCCCTCTCCTTCCCTTTGCCAAAAATAAATCAATTCACTCCCTCAAATCCAAAAACTGCTGAATCTTATATGTTTGTGGAAAGAGAACTCTCTGTGCCTTCTGTCTGAACATTTGGCTGTTCTTACTGTCTTGTGTCTCTTCATTTAGGTCTGTGCTTGTTTCTGGAAAACATGGTGTCAGCAATCAGTTTTTCCAAGACAAAGGTGCAGAGTCTAAGGTATTCACTATTGATCCCTGCATGGGGTGATGGACTTTGCTGCAGAATCGTTCCCAGGTTGCAGCTCTTAGGTACATTTCAACTTTGCATTTTTTCTTGGCACTGAAAAAAACAAGAAATTGCTGACAAAAGAAACCGGCCTTGTGTTTACACATTTTTGCCTATTTAAACAGCTTCTGTCTGCAATGCCTCTGCTTAAATTTTTTTCCGATGTGTCTTTTGGATGGTAAACTTTTATTTTTAGTGAAATGAAACACATGTTTCTAAGCCTTTTCTTTCTTCAATTTACTAACAAAACTGCCCTGCCGCTAATCTATTTTTTAAGTGTCTTTCAATACACTTACATTTCTAGTGTAACAAAACACCTGCCTTGTGTGTGTTTCCACATTTTAGCTGAATCTACCATGTTTACATATTGTATTGGTGCTAGCTTATTTTTTTACCAAACCATGCCTAATGGCTATAGGTCTGATATTTTTGAAAAAGTTGGCATATGATGATATGGCAGAGGCTTGTGGTGCACATAAGGGTGAAGGTGTTTAGTGTTTTTAATTTTTTTTAAAGGAATGCGTTGAGGTGCTGTGAAAAAAAGACAGCTCATTGAACGGACTGTCAGCAACAACTGCTTAATGTGTTCTAATCACCCCAAGTTAAAAGTTATAATATAAAAAAAGAGAAAAAAAGAAGAAATTGTTGTTCTGATGTCAACAATTGAAGAGGTAGATATCAATCAATTATTGCAGACAAATATTGGTCCTTAATATGATTTTTGGGTCTACAGATCAGTGCACACTGACAGCACACATAAGAAAGTTTACCCCAGCACTGCAATTTAAAGCAGTCTCGCAGAGTTTGTTAAAGTAGACATAAACCCAAACACTACAATCCAATATAAGAATTCACATGATAAAATCAATTAGAAAGCCTATTTTTATTTTAATTACTAGCTTTCATGAACATAAAAACACTGTTGTCACCATTTTAAAATATCCCTGTAATAAAAAGCAATTGCGGCTACCAGCAATTAGAAAACATGGCCTGTAAAAAAAACAAAAAACACATGCAGCCTGTTATCACTGTAGTGCACGTGGATAGGGACGGGCAGTCTGTTAAGAGGCTGCAAGACATCTGCAACATTAAGATGTAGCAAAGGATGGAAAAAGGTTAAAAGCCCTTCCCTCCCCCAACCTCCCAATTCTCGAAGATACACAGCATTTTGCCACCTATATGACATTCACTAAGGGTTTACATTTACTTGCCAGTGCCTACAAGCAATCTTTTTATTTATCTTAGCACAGATGTCCATTAGGTCATTTAAGTATTACCGCTCTTTAGGTTCAATTCATTAGACTTTAAAATGAACAAGGATCTTTATTTTTTAGCTAAATCTAATTGCACTATGGAAAACTTAACTGTCACTTTTTTTTTTTTTTTTTAAATAGCTATCTGGGTTTTTTACTTTATATGCTGGACCACTCAGAACTGGACTACTAGCATAGTAGGATGATGGGATCAGTTTTTAATCCATTTCTAGTATCAGCTTCTAAAGCAGAGTAGGATAGTTCTGACTGGCTTCTTGATCCCCCTCACCACCACAGTATTCTCAGCATTCTAGGAACCATTCATCTCCTGAGGATACAGCTGTAAAGCACATTGAGCTCAGGAGTATATTCCCAAGCAGTGTCACACTCATTTTACCCTCCTAGGGCACAGGTAAATGCTTCTCATTTTATGATAATTTTGTCTTTCTTTCACTTTACTGTCTCTTTGAGTGGAATTTATCAAACCTGGATCAGACAAAATCTGGAGCAGTTGCTCATGGCAAACAATCCGCTTCTCTGTTTAGTTTGTTTAATTTAAATTTGAAAATTAAAGAAATGCTGATTGGTTGCCATGCTCCAGATTTTGATAAATTCCCCTCATTGTGTTTCTGATACTGCATGCATTTTCTTCACTTATTTTGTGACTTAAAGTGTAAATCTGTAGCTAAAAAAAAAAAAAAGGAAAATGTGTGTAAACTACATTAATACTACTTACTAGCCCTGATGCTGGTACTTTTAAGCTTTACTATCACGAAGAGCTACACCCAGCGCTGGAATCATCTGTATCCCACACAGTCTCCCCATTGTGCTCTGTTGTTATACCTGCCAGCTGCTATGTAACTAGCGTGTCCCTAAGTTCAAATTGGCCATCATTTTACATTAAGATTGCCATAGTTAAAACCTGCCTTTGTTGTTCTCTACTGTGATGGAATAATAAATGCAAAGTCGCTATCCAAAGCACGTGGGGTATGGCATGATATGTTCTGTTTAGTGAATCCCCATGTGTGGGAAACAAAAAAACCTTTGCAAATTTTTTAGGGATCTGAATATGTATTTTTTAAGTCTTAATTGATGTTTTGAAGGAGCAGTATTAATAATAGCTATTCATGTTACATTGATAAATGTACCTGTTTTGTGATATTACATATGCATGTTCATCAGAGATTTTCTGGAACAGCCTTTAATGCAAAAGAGATTTGAATATGGTGATGTGACTCAGCGTACTTCCAAGTTTATATAACTTCATCTAGTTCTAGAAGACACCCACCTAGGTCACTATGCTTCCAGCACATGTCTTTCAGTTTCCTAGTTCTTTCATTCCTGAGTGATAAGTCAATTAAAACAATGTGCCATCTTCCATGTACCAGGTCTCCAAACAATAAAGACACTTCAGACAAGTCTAAAAATCCATAGGACATTCTGCTGACATACTCTCCTAGTAACACTGTAAAAAAAGGACATTTTCTTGGTGTAAAAGACAATATAATGAGCTGACCTAGCACACAGAGTGTGCTAGGTCAGTTTCTAGTATTCTCTTTGATATATTTCTTAAAAGTACAGACCTGGAGGGTTGTCACCTGATCTTACATGCCAGTTAATGACACATTCTGTCACAGTTGGTGGCTTATTTTACTTGTCCGTGTGAAATTAGATAATGTGCTGTTCAAAACAAATGAATGCTCACTGCGTGTGGGGAAGGCAGTTGTGACTATATTCATTTCCACTAATGGAATTTTGGAATCAGTTTTGGTGTCAGACTAGTTTTATTACTTTATAACCACAGGGCATTTTCTTCAGTCACTGGGATTTAGGGTTACACGGTTCTGGCATTGGGTTCCTTGCTTTTGACACATAGGGCATGATTTTTCCATATATGGCATTAGTGGAAATATGCTTTTAGAGACTTTTTGGTTGATAAATACGTTTTGCTGTGTAAAAATCACACGCACCTAGTGCGTGCGTGTGTTTAGGTTACTAAATCACCCCCATAGGCTTTCAATACAGGATAGCGTAAATGTGGTTTAAGGGCTAAGTTCAGAGGTTAGGTTAATGTTAGGCATAAGTGCTAAGCTAAGTGGTGGGATTTGGGAAGTGGGCTTAAAGAGTACCAAAACCATGGAAGCTGTGCCCTACAAAGTCAATGAGAGGGCAAATAACCAGTCTCTACTATTGCCTGTGGGCTCCCTTCAGCTGATTTTTCCCCACTACTGACTTCCCATGCTTTGTTCTGCACTTCTTTGTGGAGGTAGTCATCTTGGTAGAGTCAGGACTTTGCTTCCTCATGACAGAGCTGCCCCACTGATGACTGGTGGGGGAATATTCAAAAAGCAGCAGGAAAGTAAAAATACAAAATGAACGAAGAAGAAGTAGGGACATTTTTGCACTGTAGGTTGTCAAGTACAACTCCTCCTTTAGCAAAAGGTCAAACTCACTCCAATCTCGTGAGAACAGCAGTCAAAGGCACCGTGCCTTACATGATCTCACAAAGAAGATACACAGCTATAGGACTCAAGGCATGGAAGAGCCTAGGCACAGCAAATGCACTGCTTCTTTGCAGTAGCAATTCAAGATAACAGGTGAAGTCTCTTAGGGTACTGCTTAGGCACAATGAACATTTCTAAATGTTCCCTAAAATATAGCAAATCACTTTTTAGTTGGTTAATTGTAGGGGCAGTAATGTTTTATGTGTTTAGGCAGGCTAGGGTTAAGTGTTCTTGACTAGGGAGTACTTAGGGTAGGACTAACCTGCAGCTCTTCATGCTGGCTCTCAGCAGATGAGCCTCACACTGAAAATTAAGAGTACAAAGCTCTCTGCATCGGTAGCAAATGTTATATTAGATCTATGCTTGCCCTAAGTCAGGCTTTTTTTTCTACAAGCATTGCATATTAGCTGTCTGAGTAAATGCATTAAGTGGTTATATTTAGCATTTTCAACAGTTAGTTTTAAAATAATATCCTGTATTTTATTTAGATGGGAAATGTCCAAATGGATATTGTAACTCTGCTAGCACAGGGGTACCATTGTATGGGTTCGTCAGAATGTGTCAGTGGTTCTTGGCATGTCTCAACAGATTGCCTGCAGCTAGGACTGGACATATAGATTTTTGTTATTACATTTTATCCACTGGATATTTTTATTGTGTTTCAACAACCAGAAGACTAGAGAACGCTTTATTTCACGGCCATTTTTTGTGAGTTGAAGACAGGCTCATATAAATGTTTTTAAGTCCTAAAGGCACATTTAGTGTTTATAATCCTCTATATTTCACATCACGCATGATATTTATTTGTGGCATTTCATCTAATCCTGTGCAGTCAGTCACATTTGGTGAATAAATATATCTTCAGTTCACTGAAATGCCATCACTGTCAACACTTGAACTCAGTGAAATCTTAAAAGAATAAAATTGTAAAAACTTAGCAAGAGCTGTAGACCTGTGGTGAAGTTTAAAAAAATTAACTGTGTAACATTTGATCATTTAATATATTATTTGTTCTGAAAAGTATCCAGTTTGCAACATATTTGTGAAAAAAACAATGCAAATAATAATTGCTGTATGAAGGAGTTTTGTTTGATTGAGTTAAAAAGAATAATAACAGATAGGACAGATTTATAGACTTACTGAACAACAGGGCAATGCTGGAACAGTGATACACATTAGCGGCAGATTTACTATAAGCTCCCATTTTAATTGATGAATTCTCACCTCGGCCTCTCAAAAGAAGCACTGCACCAATATAAAACATACCTTTGACCACTTCCTCTATGTGCTTGTAGTTGCAAACACATACAAAAGCTAGTACAAATCCTTTGCTAACTGAAAGACAGCCTGCTTTGTACTTGGCAAGCACCTGATTCCTTCAATTGCTTGGTAAATCACCCTCAAGTTTTGTCAGTTTTTACTTTCACTTATTTGCTTTTCCTACCAGAAAATCTTAACAAAGGAAAATGCTGCCCTAAAATATGCTTGCACAATTCTTGTAACTTTTCAGTCTGGCCAAAGGACAATCCTAAATATACAGCATATAGAGTATTGCCAGTTATTGTTACTAAATTTATGCTAGAGCAAGCTGGAAATACACGGATTGTGCGCACATACCTTTATTCAAAGCTGTGGGATCCAGTTTTGTAATTTAACCTTTCTCCCATTGCTTTGGAAACTTTATCCATGTCCTTGGTGTCTTGTGCTCTCTGCACATGTTTCACCATTCAAGTGTTTTGGCTTTAACTATAGATAGGTGCACTCCTCCCATTTAGCAGTCAATTGAAAGAGTTGAATGATACTTCCTCCTGCCCATACATTTTTTTCCAGAGCCATGGGCATTTGTTGAAAGAGTGGTTGGTCATAGTTACATATTTACATAGTATTTGAGGTTGAATAAAGACATAAGTCCATCAAGTCCAACCTGTTGTGTGTGTGTGTGTGTGTATAGGTCCATGAGTGTTCTCATTCTTAAGAGTACCTGTACCCTTGTACATTTCAGTCTCTCAGGAAGTCTCTCATCAAACGTAAGAGGCAAGTAGCTTTAGTTCCACCTCAATTTCCCATTAATAGCATTCTGATTCTGTATGCAAGATGATCATAAACTCAAATTTTTACAAACAGTGTAGACTTGCTGACTTTTGACACATTTGCAGTTTTACCTGTACATGTCCAGTGGTTTTCTAAAATCACAAGGAGAGCTGAAGATAAAGAGTCTTTTGTCATGCAATGAATAATGTTTGTATTTAAAAAACACACAGGACTCTGTCAATGCAAAATGTATAGAGGGTTTATTGATGATGTTTCTAATTTTTAAATACATATTTGAAGCCCTCATTACATCTTGGGTATTGCCTTGCTAAAGAAAATTGAGAAGCCATCCATTGTGCTACAGTCCCAACTCAGAAAACTCTGACCATGGACCATCTTTCCCACCTGCAACCTTCCACAAAGAAAATACAGTCCCACTTAGCAAAGTCCACCTGGTATACAATTTTTCAAGACACTTAATTTTAAGTACAAGTAATCCCCTTCACATCAAGGAGATTGTTCCAACACCTTAAGGTAGCTAAAAAAAAACCAAAAACCTCCAGATTGTCTATGAAATATCATAGATATATATAAAAAAATGCAGGGATTTGTGGCAACAACTTTTTTGAGTCTGTTGGGGCACCCCTACATTTATACACTTTATATTATAGTTTAATATGAAATTGAGTTTTACATCATTTCTTTTGACTTGTTACAAATTCACACTGGCCATTAATCACATATGTCGAAAGTTCAAAAAGTGTTTTTTTTCTTTTAATATTGATGTTTTCTAACAATGCAACATTTCAATGTAGCAATGCAGACACAATTTTCAATCACTTGTCACAACAATATTGACCTTGATTCGATTGAAAATACAACACGTAGGTCAACCTACAGCTATGTGCTGATTAGAACTCTGAGAAAATGTCACCAGTAAATTCAAATTATGTAAAAAATATATATACTTATGTTAGCAAAGTAAGAAAAAAATGTGAAGCGTTTAAATGTATAAAGGAAAGTTATACACTTCAGTCCACAGTAAATGCAGATTCTGTCAGAATGAAGTGACTGGCAAAACCTTTACAGATGTCAAGATCTATGCAAACTTTTCACGGTTACTTATATACTCAATTTCAAAACATTCACCAAATTTTCAAACGAAGCATTTTCCTTTTACAGCTTCTCATGAAGCCACAAGTAATATTTATGCATTTTTCTTTTTTTTTTAAACAAAAAGGTTAAATATTACAATACACTAGATATACTATATAATTTGTATCTGTAAAAAATAGTTAATAATTGCAAGTACAAATTAATAAAATAGCTGACAGTGTTTTCTTTACAGTGATATGGTAGCAGGACATGACAGTTGCTGCACAAACCCATTTCAGAGATAGATGGACCCACATAACTCTGAAATGTTTTAGAAACCAGTCTGGTCCCACGTAACACAAAGGGCTCAGTATAACATAAATATTTTTGGCTACAGCTGTAATAAACAACAAACAACAGAAAACATGTCTCAAGTTACAATAAAAAATATGAAATGGAGCTACTGATTTTAAATATCCTTAGTAATTACTATAAGACATTAAAATAATTTTCTATGGGAAAATTGTTTTATATGTCACTTAGATATATAGCTTTCAGTACATGTAACATAAATATGTATCTTGCAGCATTGAACACACCATTTTTCGTTTGAATTAAAAAGGTACATTATCTAAAGCAGGGATGTATTTTAGAATATCCAAACTGTGCTCTTGAATCCATTTATACAATGGCTCATTCATTTTTTGAATATAAGCTGGTAATACATTTTTTACTCTAATTGAACAATGTCTGTACAATCTCCTTTGAGGGCCTTCCTAACAATAGAAAAGCATAAGTAATAGAAAATCCTCTCCGCCGAATTAGTGAACTGGTACAAAGTCCAAAGCAATGCTCAGTCATTCACTATACATAGAATATGTAAAGAAACTTTGCTCCAAAGAGTAAGCCCAGCCCATATTCAAGGTGAGCAGTGGTTTCCTATCACTGGGTGATGATCAAAAAGTGGAATCCAACAGGGATCTCAATTTTCAGGCCAAAGTGGTTATTGGGTTAGAATACCAGCTATTGTGATGTGAGTTGTCCAGCAAGGAAGTCGTATACTTTTTTTTTTTTTATAAAATGCTATTCTAATATGGAAATATAGTGTTTCCCTATTTGACCAGTGATGTCACTATAGGGGAAGCCTCCTAAATGTTAGGAACATTGTATCAGCCAACAGATTAATGCACATAATCATGCAAATATGCATGCATAGAGGCTTTAAGAGATAAGCAATGTTGCTTGCACAAATTAGCAAGCACATGCATTAGCATGCACACGTCATAGCAGATGCTCGAGCGTGTGTGTACACCTTTCACTGACATTGGTGCCAAGCAGATACCAAATCTGAGTTCTACATAGCATCATTGCTGAATGGTCTTTCAGTCTGTACTCCTGAAACCTGTGATCATTGCCAACCAGGCTTCCTGCTGGTCTACATTTGGATTTCCCTTGTGTGTTTAGGTTTGCTGATTATTCCTGTTCCTTATCTTGGCCTGAACTTCTGACCAAGATTCTTCTCACCCAACATTGTACCTCACTGCCTTCTTATTGCAGACCTTTGCTTGTCTCTGACCCATATCTTTCTTACAATATGGTGCCTCACTGCTCATCTGGTAATTACCTTGGCCTGTGAACTGAACTTGGTGAACCCTTGTTGCAGTAACAGTGGTGCCCATGCACATCTGATACCAGCGCTCCCCAGTTCCAGTCATCAGTTTCGGCACCTTTGCCCTCGTGCCCTTCCTTCACCCTTGCAGGCCGTGTCTCAGCTTCCAGGGATGCTTGGATGGGAATTGTGCAAGAGGCCACCCTTGTCATCTGAGGCTCCTCATACAGGTATGTGAAACTGTGTGACATTACTGCAAAAATAAGCAAACACTATACCTGAAGTGTGGGCTTCTTAAGTGTGTCAATGCAAAGATGATGTGCAACGCTGAGTAAACAATATTAAACAATGAGATTTCAGCTAGTGCAAACCAGATCAGGCTGATGTGTTATGAGTTACTTGGCTGTGCATTAGTCCATAGACTTGTATGCTTTAGCTCACTGAAAGGCGTCCAAATGGTTAAGAACATATCTGACAAATAAAGAAGGCTACAGCTACATTTTAGAAAAATAGCCTGTTTTGCTGCAAGCAACATATAAGTAGGGAATGATTGGCTATGGGTTTGCCAACCCAGTGAACTTGCTTTCTTTAAACAATCATTCAGGATAAATATTATCTGACAGAAAGGCACCACTCTCAGAAACCTGTGATAGAAGCTGATGGATGTTAAATGTCAGCTTCCATCAGAACCTGCTGAGACAGGCACATTATGCATACCAGTTTAGGTGCAGTGAAGCTGCAGCTATTCAGATTCACTGCAATGCAACTAAACATCAGGGTGTCAATGATTAATAGCTTTAGTCAACAGTTACTAAAGTAGCTGTTATGACCATTTCCCTGTAGGAAAGCCCAAATTAACCCTTTCCTTTTATCTGACTCATTAAGGCTGACTTACAAAAGAAGTTGAAAATCTACACTGAAAAATATTAAGTATATTCACTTTATTTATCCAATCTTGTAAGAAATCACACTCCCAATCACTTTGAATATAATAGTCAGATGCTTTTCACATGAATGGATAATTGAATGAATATTCACACATTTGTTGCAGATCCCCAACTTCTTTAGTAAATCATCCTATCTGAATTTTACACAGTGGTTCACTGGATTATCATACCCTTAAGCAAACCAGCACCATAGTCCAGATTTTAGCACATTTATTTAACTTAAAATTTAAAAAATATATAAAAAAATAGATGCCAGGTTGCATTTTGACATTAAACGTGGGTTAAGATATATTTTAAATGTATAAAATCTGCACTTCAAAGCATTTTTATAGTGTGCAAATATGCAGTTCTAGTTTTTCAGAGATACATCATTATTCAGGCTTCCTAGGGTTCCATTTATAAAGGTTGAAATGGATAGTTTGCTATTTTTTTGTAAACTTCCAACAGGTTTGTCAAATTACAAAACTGTTCTGTGAAAATATTGCAGCAAAACCATTCTGCATATAGAATTGGCAAAGACTTTCTACCCACTTCTGTACAGAACATTTTGCTGAGATGTTTTCCCACCATAAACCTGTTACAATGCATAATTTTTAACAAAAATATGTTAGAGAAGAAATAGAAATCATATGGGTCTGCTTACTAAAGCCTTATACACACAGGTATTAGCTTTTATATGAGCAATGTGTATAGTAAGAAAAGCTTTTAGGTGCTTGCAGGCTTCAGTGGACTTCTGAAAAGTTTCAAGTAGCAGGAAACATGCTGACAGCCTGCTGAAACCTCCTGTCAGTTTGCTTTACAGTATATAAGCCAAAACCAAATAATTTAATATACTGCACAATACAGAGCCTTAGATATGGTAACTGCATTAGTTTTTTTTTTTAGCCTTTTTTTTTATGTTCACCTGGTGATCTGACCAGTAACACACTTCTTGTCTTAGGGTGGCTCCACTCTATGGAGGAGCAATGGCGCCACCCTTGTAAAACAGTATTGTCACCCTGTGGAGACTTGCAGATCTAGATGGACTTGACTAACAAATTAAATCCACAAGTCAGCTAATACTTTTTTTAGTTGTAACAGAACAGTTTTTTAAAATTCCTTTTGGGATAAGGGTTTTACATAAATTAATAAAAGCTGACCATTGTAAGAACCCCTGTCAGTGTTAAATGGTTTGTTTCAACCCTCTATCTAACATTTTTGCTAGGCAGTTTGGTCTGTTAAAGGAAGTTAAAAAACAGACTTCCTGGCTTGATCACAAAGGAAAATAAGTCTAAGAAAAGCAAACTAATGCAGCCACCAGATTTAATGAATGGTAAGTTGCAATATATTACATTTTAGCTTTTGGGTTTAGATACACTTTAAGTGACAGCCATGGCTCCCACTATCCTATGCACTTATTAACCCCAAACTAGAGCTGATGGTTGCTTCAAAGGCTTCTAGAAAACTGCTTAAAGCTTGCTGATGCTTTGTGCTAATTTGTTGTACACATTGCTCTGATACAAGCCGAAGTCCCTGTGTAGAAGTCCCAAAGGAGTGTATTTTGCACTCAGCTCAGTGAAGCTGTATTAACTTTAATCATAGGCAAAAGGCATACCTTTTTTTTTCTTTAAGTCACCTTCATAATTAGATGTTCAAACAGCTTCACGTGGCATAGTGCGAAATGTACTCTCTTACTAAACCGATTTCATTTTAAAAACATATTTATCATTGCATTGTTTAAGTTTGCAGTTGTTTCCTTTTCCACAGGAAACTTCTATAAAATGTAAAGCAAAGCAAGCATACGAGTGCAGTAAACACAAAATAACTAATATTTTGCTCACCTTTATAAATAAGCCCCATAATTTCTTGTGCCTTCAACAAGTCTAAAACATTAGTAAATTTAATGCTGAACTCCGGGATAAGTAAATATTGTCTAAATACAAGAGACTTGAACCTTGCTGTCCTTCGTGTATTTCTTCCAGATCTGTGTAGTAAGCAGGAACCTCCTGTAATAAAGACCAGTCACTGGTGTTCTCTCTCCTTGTGTAGGGAGACTGGTCTTGTATCCGCTCTCTCCTGTAGTTTTCTGAAGCCTGTATTGGGTGATGCCTCCTGGGTCCCTCCCACAGCTCTGCTCTCTGCACAGGTTATGTACAGCACATTGATGATGACACATTTACATTTATAAGGTAATATTTGGGTCTGTAAAGGTATTTGGTGCACACAAAGTGGATTTATATCCTTTGTGGCTATTATGAGCAATATATTTAAATGAAGGTTTTTATGTTAAGAGTTCAGCTTTAAAACATTAATATACTATGCAAAAATGAATGCAATGCAGTTCTTACAGACTTCCTGTTTCTTAGGCACATACACAGTTTTTCCTGGGTCATTATTATTATTATCTTTCAAGACGAAGGGTTAATTGTAGCTTCCATGTGTCTGGCATTGTGTGGGAGAAAAGTTACATTTTCCCTATGTGTACATCTGGCTTTGCTATTATTTGTAAACAGCTGTGCAATTGAAAAAATAAAAATAAAAAGGAAAATAAAATGTAAATAGTACAGACAATATCATTACAGTCTCAAATGAGCCTTAGGATCAGTATAGTATTATGGCACACTGTAAAGGTCTGCAAGGACCCAAAATCCCATAAGCTTTAACTCTATATGGAATCTTATGAAGGCAGTATTCATTTTATACATACTTCATATTGTAAAGCATTGCAATGTGCAGTCCATCAAAGGAATAGGCATCACCGAGTCATATGGGTGTTTATTCCTTCAACCATAGTTCCTTATAAACAGTGCAGATGTAGTAGCAATAATTAAATTATTCTGAAAAGTTCTTGCGGACTCTACTCCTTTCATTGTGGCACTTCATATACTACACAAATAGATCATTAGAGAATTAGGGGGATGAAATGGTTAAGGCTGGGACACTAAGACAAATTTGACCTGCCATTATATTAAATCTCTTAATTTTGGTTGGGAAAAAAAAAATCACAAATCTTGCACACATCAGTGTTTGGATGTTCCTGCATGATAGGAGTACTGCAGTGATGTAAGGTTCTTCCATAAACATGCAAAATCTGAGTATCAGGGCATGCTTGTTTATGCCTTTGGGAGGAGGGTGGGGTGATAGGAGAAAGACATCCTTGGCACTGGCATATCTCAGGGGAAAACAAAAGTGACATGCCAGGAAAATCCAGAAGGGAAGAGTATGCCAGGGGTCTGAAGAAGTCGCCGAAAGCCAACAGAAAGATTGTTTCCCAATCCAACTGCAATCAGCTGGGTAGTCCTAAGTACCTATTATGTCTATAGGCACCTATTGAATTGATCTATTATGATACAATAGTTTCTTCTGACTGACGGAAAAGGTTGTAGAATTCTATAAATTAAATTTAGCAGAGGGGACACAGACAGATGGTCTAATCATGTGCAAACAACAACAGGTCAACATTGCCCACGTAGTCCAGCAATACAAATTATGGATAATGCTCAAAAGACAAAGTACTATTTTGTGATACTGGGATATTCTGCCTTGACCCTTCCAAAAGAGTCATTTGGAAGCCCTGCAAAGCAATCAAAATTAAATAATAACAAATAATGCGGAATATCTAAAAAGTGAAATAAATAAAAGTTCTTTTTTTTCCTGCTTGGTTATAAAACACCAAAAGGTTTGTTATAACAAAATCACCCTTAGCCTCCCACTCATAAGACAAGATTAAGTTTGGGTTTAAGGGGAAAATATCATTAAATATGCCAAAAATATGTATTGTAAAAATCATCATGTTTCATTTATAGGATGAATGATGTAACTATAATATTTCACCAAAACATATTTTTACTTATTATCTGTAGTTAAATTGTACATGATGTGTATCTTATATTATGTCACCTATTTTTAGTAATGAACAAGTAAAAAATGTGTGTTTGTGCTGTATGGATATTGTTAAATTTAATGAATACTAATAAATAGGAGGAGAGAGTTCAGAGAGAGAGAGAGAGTGTTCATTTACACAGTCTGCTTGCAAAGCATAGAGACGGCCATTTCAAATTGAGCCATGAGGAGATGAAGAAGACAAAAAAAGTACGTTTTTGTGTTTTCAGTTCCTCTGTGTTGAATGAGTGGTTGCTGCGGCTGGCAGGAAAAAACTTTCTCCCCTGCCAACAATGGCTACAGCTGTAAAAGTTGGTGGGTTACATCATGCTTCTCTGTAATTCAGCACCATTGTCATGCTTCCACATCTTCACCAAGGACCACTCAGAAGACAAGTAAAAAAATATATGTATACAGAGATTTCTTAACAACTGTATGCAGAACAGTGGGGAGGCGAGGTTTTAAATTTGGATTATTTTAGCCTTTCCTTCTACTTTAACTGTAGGTGCAAGAGGACAAGTATTATACACTGGAAAAAAATCCTTAAAAATGACCTAGTTTGCCTTCTTAGAAACCACTTTAATGTGCATATTTTATGAATATTGTGCAGAAGAGATATAATTAGCTTGAAGTCTTAGAGGTTTTTCATGTGAATCATCCCAACTTCACAATAAAACTTCTTTGAAAAAAAAATCAGCTAAACTCCGGTCAGCTTACAAAATAAGGATCTAACACTCATTTAGTCTAAAGCAATATAGAGCAAAAGGATACCTGCTTTATTCCTTGGACCTGTAGCATGTAGCACTTTTTTTCCCCTCTAGCTCCAGCACTGAAATGTAGATGGGACCTCAATGTTCTTATGTACAATGCATGATCAGTGGTGGCTGCTGGTCCATTCTATAATGGCATTGGTGAGGGGACGAGCACATATCTAGAGAGAAGGTGTGGCTTCAGTAATTCTCTCTATTTCATCCCCCCAAGAACATTGGATTCTTAATATATCTAGGAAAGGGTGGCAACTGCATTTGACCAGAGTTTAACTTTAAATGTTTCCTTACCAAAATTAAATTTAACATTTTTCATGAACATTGACTAAAATCAAGCTTATTATTTAAAAACAACGTTTAAAGATTTAAAATATTTTCCTTGGAAGACTACATTGTTACTTATACTATTTTTCATGTGATCACATATCTCTATTTTAAAGGTCTTAATGCGGACCTTTCACCTTTTTTTCACTAATATTACTGTTTATCAACTGTGTTTACAAAATTGCATTTGATTTCTTTTAAATCTTGCAAATACCGTTTTTCCTCTTCTGTTCCCCTAACTTTCATATTTCTCACCAAGGCAAGAGTAATGTAGGCTCCACTGCATGCAGACTCCTGTGATATGAACATCATATATCCCCAAAGTCTTCAGGCAACTCTGAGTTCTTGTGTTTTCTTCATGATCTGGTGACTGTGCAGATACCATGGCAATATCATTCCCTGGCTAGTGTGCTTCCAATCCAGCATTAGATTGTTTACACATTGCCACAATATTGGCAATGCATCAATAATGGGAGCCAGCTTTCACAACAAGCAAGAAAAGCAAGTGAACAAAATCACCAGATGCCCTTACAAAAGATAGGGTGTGTGGAAGAGATGGTTAAGTCAAAAAAGTTGGCTCTTATAATTGCAGTGTAGCATTTTTAACTATGCTTTTTTTTTTAAAAGAATTTACAGGTATTGAGGGAAGTTCCTCTTCAAACATATTTAATTTTATAATTTTTGCAACTGAAATACATTTGGCCTATTTTTTAAGTTTGGCAAATGTTGATTTTGCATTGCTGGCATGCTAAATCTAAAATCTACATTACTAGCTACCTAACATATTTTCCTTTACAAATATGATTTGAAAAGTATAGGTCAATTATTAAAAGCAAGGCTAAATTTAATATTAATTGTAGCATAAAAATGTCTGGTGCTTCTTTCATAGGGTGAAAAAAAGTAAAACTACAAAAATGCATTTGTTTTGTAGGTTGTAACAAGACTTTTACATGACAACATTTCAAGATAATTTCCCCTTAAATGAGCCCTGTTTTGACTGTAAATAAAGACTGAAGAACACAAAATAATTAAATTACCACAGTTTCTCTCCAAATATGACATCTTGTTTGCATAAAGAACAGATTTTGCATTATTGCTCTACTTATAAGAATAGATTAAGGAACTTATAAACAGACTGGCACATTACAAACTTAAGGTTCTTTGGTGAAGAATGAAAAAAAAAAAAGAAACAGTATTCTGTTGTAAAATAACTTCAGAACTGGTTTTATCTGTTGATCCTTTGGATTCTCTCACATAGAAGGGAGAGGTACTGTGTGAGCTTCACCATGGCGACAATGGCGATACCTCCAATCATCATACATGTCGGCCAAAATAATGAATGAAATAATACATTGGAACTGTAGAGTTTGGTCAAAATGACATTCTTTTGATTTCCTTCTGGGTCATAAAAACATGAAAATCTTTGATGTTTTCGGAAGTTCTCCATGATAATATTCACAAGTGACAATGAGACTTCATAGTTTTTTCCACATTGTGGTATGTATGAACACTAGAAAAAGAACAACAAATACAAATTAGAAACATAAACCAAAAGGCTCATTCACACTATGCGTTACAATATTGCACTCATATTAACACATGTTTTTGCACATTGAGGCACAGCCTATTCATATTAAATGAGTTGGAATTCCAACCAAATGTATATTTTAGTAGACATGCACCATTTTTTTCAATGAAGTTAACTGCTTCACATCTGTGCATTGCGGTGCACTAAAATTCATATGCATTGCAGTGCTCTGGCTAGGTGTGTTGGGGGTCACAGTCAAAGTGAATTGAACCGCAATGCGCCGTACTTTGTTTTGTGCATTGCAGTAATGTGTGATTTTAACACGTGTTTTACAGTGCATTATGGCAATGCAATAGTCTAGTTGAGTCCTGATTCAGTTGAATATATACAAGAACAGGGGAATATGAATGGATATACAAACAAGAACAGGGGAATAGAAAATATTTATGTAAGTTTAATGTTTTATTTTTTGCTATAAAAACAGAAATGTTCTACAAAATATATTTGTCTCATGCAATTAAAACTATGTTTAAGATATAATTTGGCATCTCATTCAGGTTATGCCAGGAAGAAATACATTTTAGAGGTTTTCTTCAGATTCCACTGTAGGATGCCACTGAGCCATGACTATGCTCTTATGAATATCAAATTAGATTCTGAAATTTCAGTGAAATGAAGCGCACTTGCAAAATGTACCATTGCTAATTTCACACTAATAAAATAGATGATTTTAACTTCTTAGATGAGAAAAGAGAGATGAACCTCTTTCAAAGCCATTAAAAACTGAAAAGACATGTGCTATTCCATTTTTAATTTATCTTATTATACACATTCTTCAACAGGACTGGACAAATCTCAAGAGCCATGTAAAGGTGCCCATACACTGCACGATTATCGTATGAGAATCGCAGGAAAACCCGCGATCGTACGATAATCGTGCAGTGTATGGAAGGCGTGGGGCCGTTTCTACTGTACGGTCGCATTACTTTTGTATTTCGAGCATGTTGGCAAACCAGCCGAGAATCGTACGATTTTCGGCTTGCTTTTATCATGATCGAGAGATAACTGCCGAATGGGCCGGTGTGCGCACTCGCACACTGCCCGTTCAGCATTGCAGTCATCGGAAGCCCGCCCCCCTGCTACTGTAAGGTCGCACAACTTTTATCTTAGGAACATGTTCAAAAACCCGCTGAGAATCGTACGATTTCCGGCAGGTGTGTAGCATGTTCGTAAGATAAAGCCGGACGGGCCGGTGTGCGCAAGCGCACACTGCCTGTTCGGCATTGTGATCATGGCAAGTGCGATCTGCCTGTCCAAGATGGTCAGATCATACGTTTTTTAAATTACTTTACAACCCTCGCAAGACAAAAGTCTTGTGAGGGTTGTAAAGTGTATGGCAACCTTTAGAAGTGTAAACATATGTAATGATTACAGCTACCACCTATGTTGAGCCTTTTAAACTGTTGTCTATGAAAGTATGTTTCTTAGCTACTTCGATCAATTCTGTCACATAAAATGTAAAAAGAGGTATAATACTTACCTGTTCTTATCTGATACACTTCTGGGAGTGTCAGATGCTTGGTCTCTTGCTATGCACTGTAGGTCCACCCATCAATTGGTAAATCAATACTTGTGATGATGTAGGGGCTGGTGGGTAGAGCCACAACATGCAGCAGAGGAACAGGCATCTAAGACTCGCAGAAGTGTGCTGGATGCTGAAGATTCTTTCACTAGCATAGCTCCTCATGGGACCGAAGGTCTGAGACACAAGTGGCAGACAGGAACATATTAAATCACCTCTTTGACTGGGATCCATCCTGTAATCCTGAGCTTTGAGCCTCATAGCTGTGTATCTGCAGTGTAAGATCGAAAGCACTGCTGTCTTTAATTATTAGCCTTACAAGATTTGAAGTGAGATTTGGTAATGTGGTTCTGTGCTGTCTCCACCACCAGTCATCAGCTCTGAAAAGAGTAAGAAAATTCCTGACTCTACCAAGATGGTCCCCTCAATATCAAAGCACAGTGCAGAACAGGGTATGGAAAGTCAGTAATGGGTACAAGATCAGCTGCACGGGGACCTTGGGTAATACTGGTGACTAGTCCTTTTCCCACTGCTTGCCTTTTTTGAGTGGTGATACCATAATAACCATAAGCATCTTGTATAGACATAGTAAGTAAGTAAGAAGTAAGATACTATTTATGCAGTATCCATTCAGATGCCTCTGAGGTGCTTTGACACATGTTTGAGTTGCTTTGGTTTGTCTTTTAGCTGCTCTAGGAAGGTCTTCAAGCTACATTAGAGTTACAGTGGAATGCTTCAATTTACTTTTGCTATCACAATGACTTGTATAGAGAAGAAAAGTTGCTCAGGTGCAAACTAAAGCCCATGTGCTTAAACCATTATACTGCCAGCTGGCTTGAAGAATGGACTTCATCTAGTCCTATTTTTAAACATGATCTCTACCCCCAGGGGCATAACTAGAAATCACAGGGCCCCACAGCAAAATTTTGTATGGGGCCCAGTGATCGCTAGTCATGCCACTTGCAGAGCCCCATCGGAGAGTGACCCTGCAGAGCCCACCATAGACTCTCTATAGTGGGCTCTGCAGGGTCTGAGATCTCTTACCTGTCAGCGCCTCTGTGGTTGCCGGGCCCCGACTCCTGTTCCGTCCCCGGGCCATGACTTCTGTTCCGTCCCCGGGCCCCGACTCCTGTTCCGTCCCCGGGCCCCGACTCCTGTTCCGTCCCCGGGCCCCGACTCCTGTTCCATCCCCGGGCCCCGCCTCCTCTGCTATCGACGGGCCCTGTCTTCTCTTAATCACTGGCCCCACCTGCTCTTAGGTCGCTGGCCAGTGATGTAAGAGGAGGTGAGCCCCGCCTCCTCCATTCTGAACACCGCCCTCATCTGCGGCAGCGGCTGGCTGTCACTGACACAGCTCCGCAGCGGCTATGAGGGGAAATGCGCCGCGGCCGCTGCTGAACTGTGTCTGTGACAGCCAGCACCCCCACATGCCATAGCGACCCAGGCGGCCCTGGCCGGGCCCCTCTCTGCCCGGGCCCCATAGCGGCCGCCTGGGTTGCTATGGCGATTGTTACGCCACTGTCTACCCCTACCCCATAACCTGAATGTAGTTGCAGAAATTGAACAATAATATGTTAAAAAAAACATTTAGGCTTATTTAAAAGCAGTGGTATGGCTGCACTGCACATTTATAAAGAACAGCAATTTGCTTTACAAATGGTCTCAGTGTTCTGCTAGCTTTGGGATTATGAAGCATATAAGGAGAAAAAGAACTAAATAACAGAGAAGAGAGCCTGTGAAACTCATATGACCTGTACTCCTCCAGTCATGGAGTTCTCTAGAAAGCACAGGAGTGCATGGGATAGAGGCCTTACAGGGCTAGTTTATGTGTTGTTCGTAGTTCTTTGCTACACCTAATCTGAGGCCCCCTGTGCCTCCAGTGTCTGCCGGTGTATCTTCTGTGTTCCCTGTGCTTTCAGTGACTGTGACTCCTGTGCACCCCACTGACCCCTCCACTCCTGTGCCTCCAGAGAACAGAGACTGCACTTCTGTGTCGTCCTGAGACCCCTGTACTCCTGTGTTTTCAGAGACCCTCACATACCTGTGCATTCCAGTGAACCCATTGTCTCCAGTGACCCCAGTGTTCCTGTTTCTCCAGCGACCTCGTTGTCTCCAGCCACCTTTGTGCCTAAAGTGACCCCTGTATCTCCTGTAATCTCTGTGTCTCAACCCTGATTCCCCAATGACCCTGGTGTTTCCAGTGACCCCCCAGTCTCCAGTGATCTCAGCATCTTCAATGACTCCTGTGCTTCTAGTGACCCCAGTGTTTCCATTGACCCCTGTGCTCTGGTGTCTCCAGTACCTATAGAATCTCCAGAGATCCATGCAATCCTGAGTTTCCCATGTTACCAGTGAGCAAAGCACAACCTGCATCACCCAGTTGAACCAGAGCATCCTGCGTCAACAAGTGACCCCAGAGCATCCTGCATCATCCAGTGACCCCAGAGCACCCAGTCCCATGCAGTGACTGCAAAGTATACTGTGCTATCCTTTGACTCCAGTGCATCCTGTGCGCCTCTGATACCAGCACCTTCATGGAGTCCCAGGTATGCTCCTGTATTTCCTGAACTGTAGGCTTTGGTGAATACAGACCACTGTCTGTGACAGTTTGTATGAACCATGAATCCATATGAGGTGCCGCAGCCACCTACTGACCCTAACAAGCTTCTTTCACAAGGACTTGATGCTCACACAAAGCTGTTCAAGTCCTAATGACCCTCTCTAACCACTTGGATCAAATACAGGCCTATTCCACCCCAAGTACTGAATCTTTGGCCCCATTACATGCCTCTTCAGTGTGGCCCATTATTTTGCCTGTGACCTCCACACTTCTCTTCCTGCCTCCTACATGCTTTTTGGGGATCCCAAGGTTTAATGCAAACAATGCCACAGTGACAGGTGGACATGGTGAAAGGTGGTTGTGACATGGTTTATGGTGAATAGTAAAGTATGTCACCAGCACACCATGGTTCAATCTTCAAGCAGCGATCATTTTATTGATGCACACACATCTTATCACATTGCTCATGGTTTATGGTAACACACCTTCAAATCTTCCAGCATCAGCTCCCTTTGTAGCTCTCAGTTTTCAATCAAAGGAACTCGGTGCTCGAAGACTTACCTCTGCCAGACGCTGTGATCGCAGGTCTGAATAGGGAGCAGACAGCTATATAATGCCCAGCAACTCTTACTGACCGTGGGTCCCACTCAGATTGGTTTGTGAATGGTGAATTATCTTTACTCGGGGGCACCAACTCAACATATCTTATTATTACTGGACCAGTGGACAAATGCTCTCTTGTCCCCCAACCCTAGTCCTCCCATGGTTATTAGGGGGTTCAGTCACTATTAGGCCTGCAAGCTAGAGAAGGACCAAGTTGCTTTCTTTTGTGCTATTTGATAGGGTTTTCAGAGGTACCTAAAATCTTAACATATTATTTTGTATGGAGAGGCATCTGATGATCCTCTGGTTGGATTGTGTAATTAAAAGACATCTTACACTTCAATCATGCATGAATCCTGTCAAATGTCTTCAGATATGAAAAAAAGTTCCAAACAGAGTTGCCACTTGTCAGGTTTTAAACTGGACAGTCTGGAATTTATAACTGTCTAAAAATATTTTTAATTGTTACGGGCACCCTGCATAGCAAGCCAGATCCCATATTCCCCTGCAACCCCTCCTTTGCTGGTGTTATTAGTTTGAGAGCCGTCAACGTTAAATAAAAGTTGCACCTATTTAACCAGTTATTAGTCCTTAGTTAATCCTAGTTAGCCATTGCTAACTCCTTCCTCCCCTTAGCTTTTTGTTTTATTATTCTAATGTAAACGTTTTTATTTTTTGCTCACTTCATTTGTTCATTGCTGAAATGTCACAGTAACATAATTGTAGCATTGTTATAAATAGGACCATTCATAGAATAAATTCAACCCATTTGCAATAGGAAACTAGGGAGTTATAAAATATCTTAGTTCTCAGATAAAAAAAAAAAAAGGTTGGCTATAATAATAATAATGAAAACTTGTCTCTCTTTTACCATGCTTATTATGAGACACTAGTTTAACTATGCCCATAGAGCGATGGCCACTTACACCTTTATTTTTTTACTGAAACTCCAAAAAAACAAACCAGATTTACTCTTCTTGCCTGACTGTAAGTTTGTTTTTAAAAAGGTTTGCACATATGAGCAAGTGAACAGATATCAACAAGGGAAACTTTATGCATTTTCACACAAAGTGCTTAATGGTAAGGTCAATGACCTTACCATTGAGCACTTTGTGCGAAAAGCATTAAGATTCCCTTGTTGATATCTGTTAATTTGTGCATACCTTTATCTACAATAAACCTATGGTCAAGCAAGGAGAGTGAAACAGTTTTGTTTCATTGGTGTTTCACTTAAGATTGGACAAGGTCTGAAAGCCGTGATCTCCCAGTGTTTTGAAGTATGTAGAGCCAGATCCCGTGAAGCAGCAAATTTTGTGTTGTTTGTGCGTAAACATTTTTACTTATGGAGGACTGAGGACTCTGATATAAAGGGGGAACTATGAGATGAATTGGGGGCTCCCGTGTGGCATCAGGGAAAGGGTGATATCCAGTGCAGATGTCAGTATCCTTTATTCATTCATGAAGTATTCTTAATTCATTCATATCCCATTAGGTGCTTGTTCACACATGTGCGTTGACCTGCATTAATATGCCCACATCAATGCAGGCTCACTGCAAGGACACAATTGTTTTTTATGTGCCTTGTTCACATCACAACACTGATATGAGGTGGGTTGCAGTGTGTTACATTAAAATGCAGGCATGCTGCATTTTTCTGCAATGGACTGGACCCTTTGCATTGTAACAATTTAAGGCAGCACCCCTTACCACCTGTGCTCAATAGACAACAGCTTGCAAACTAAAATGTCTTATTTTAGCATGTGGCTGAGGTTTACGAGCCCTAAATATTGCACAATGATACCTTTCTTATTGGACTAACACAATATATAAAAGACAAGCTTTCAAGAGTGAACCTCTCTTCTTCAGGTCAGAAGCAATATTGGTTCGACCTGAAGAAGAGAGGTTCACTCTCAAAAGCTTGTCTTTTTTATATTTTGTTAGTCCAATAAGAAAGGTATCATTGCACACTGCAATACTTCGTTTTTTGTTTTTTTTTACATCTTGTCTACTGGACTAATACGGCTTACCCATTTATATTGCACTATATTGACCTAATTTTACATTAATGTTACGCAAACAATTTATGTAAACCGTTTTTTCCCCTGCATGTGTGGCAATGTAGAACTGAGAGGGGAATAGAGCTCCCTTAAAAGTCAAAAGCATTCGTTAAGCTTGGCCTACGCTACATAAACGTTACACTCATTTTAATCAGCAGACCTTGTTGATTATATTTTTGGGTAAATATATGAGAATTTGCAAATTACAAGTTTTTTCTATTTTTTTCAGTTTTTTACTATTTAATTCCCATGAAGGGAAAAAATTTAATAAAAATACATTTAGGGAGATTTGATTCCTGATTAAAGCACTGTCTGTCCCGAACAAAATGATGTATGATACTTTAGGGTAGGCTACATACCCTGAAAGATACAGTATATTATGCGGAACCAAGACAATGCAAAAATGAAAAAAACATTTTTGGACTCAAGGGGATTTAGGGAGAAAAAGACCTGGGGACTCAACTTGTTAAAGAGTATGTAGCTACCCTGCCTTAAGATAGAGAGGTCCTGGAGGAGCTTCGGTATGCAGAAGGAGCCTGGGAAGTTGGTCCTTTAATGAAGTGTGTTAATTTTCTTCAATTAACTGGTAGTAACAATAACTGGTACCTTGCAGCCGTGTGATAATTTTCACAGACTGCCAGGTCAGCTTAAAGGTTAATTATCTGTGGTGGCTGCAAGTGCTATCTTCCCTTATTTTGAAGTCTACAACATCATGGGTGTCCTGTGCCCTAACCCTCACACCCAAAATTGTTCAATAAAAGTTCATCAAGCATCATAACATCGGTGTGGAAGTCAGTTTATCAGTTGCCACTGGAGGATTGGTAAGTGCTTTTGGGGCAGTTATGGCACTTTCAACCCTAGACAGGCTAGAAGGGCCCAATATATTCAGCGGATCATTCGGTGGTGAGTGCTACAAGTATGAACTTTTAGTGATTGGGTTTAGTTCTCCTTTAAGTAAACCCTGCATGACTGTCATTTAAAACACCATTGAAGGCAAAGCAATGAGTGATGCTGATCAAAGTAAGGTAACCTATGACAGCCAACCAGTAATAATCTTTAATGGCTGCACTAAACAGAAACTGCTTGCATGCTAAGGGTTACAATGCTTTAACCTTTAATGAATAAGCCTGTGTGTACCCAGTGTGAGAAAGCATGGCCATGGTTGTGGAGTAAATCATAAGCTTTATATGCAAAGACACAATAATGAAAAATACATTTTAAGATCTTCCTTCTGCTGAAGTGTCTCCAGTTCTATGTTGTTACATTTTTTGAAAAGCTAGCTGAGCCAGTAACAGAGTAACTTCTATTGTACATTTTAAAGGGTCAATCCTGTTATTTACAAAAATATATTCAAGGGGACTTGTAATTTGTATTAAATTGAAAGGGATAGTTTTTCATGAATGACAAAGACAAGGCAAAACAGTTTAAAAAAGAGAAATAGATATTTGAACATTAAAATGAAAAGCAGGTTATGTTTAAGCCAAATGTCTTAGACTTGGTTTGTTAATTTTGTTCTATTTACAATATCCTATTTTACAGTAAGAGAATAGAAGTGTATTTGGTTTAAAGAATTCAACCGTTTTGCTTTCCAAATTCTGCCAAGCGTCAGAAAGCTGCTGCCAACCTCATTTAAAATGCTGCTTTCTTGTTTGGTTAACCACAAATCTTTGAACTGGCTGGAAACAGCTTCCTCTGAGCACAAAAGCTCATACTTCTCTGTTAAAAGTTCTTCAGATGAAAAATCTTTTATCTCAAGCACAACACATTTCAGAATATCTCTGTCCACTATCTTCTATAGCAGATGTGCCATAATAACCTTACATTTCCAATTCACTTGAAGACTCTTTACTGATTATTGTGTCTAACCTTTTATTTCTCTACATACGTTCTATGTATCCTTGAGGTGAACTGAATTCTAGAAACTTTGCACAATGTGTTTTATTGATCCAGGTCACAGAGGTTTTTTCATATGTCTCAGGGGTTGTATGGTTTGTTAATAAAGTGTACAGGTCAATACTATACAAGATGAATAATACAACCTTTTCCAAGATGTTAAATGCTTGGTGAGGCTTGTAAACAAAATAGGTACGTGGACGCCTCCCTGTACATAACATAACCAGTAATCTGCTGTACAATATTGCAAAGTGTAAAACCAGAAGTATTATGTAACCATCATGACCAAGATGTCATGACCATGTTATTTGTTTTCCTTTTATATAAATAAACCTTTTCATGTACCCCATGTAATGGCTAGTCAGCATCAAGTTAACAATCTTTCAGATCTAAAACTTAGTTAGTTGACATTACCATAGGTGTACATTATTTAACGTGCACTACCACAATAATGGACAACCAGAAGAGAGAAGACCTAATTAAGTAAATGACCTAACTAAGGGTGAAAGGTTCTGCTTAGACTAACAAAGGCCACTGTTGACATTCAATAGTTACCAATGCTATAAAACCTGGATTTCTTCTTTGATCAAGAAGGAAGTTTTCTATTCCGATTAGTGCCAGACCTATGTAGATCCAACGTGTCTTTACATGTGTGAAGACACACAAGGAACAAACTCATGAGGGGGAATATTTTTTCTACTTGTGTGTAAGTGGGAAGCGTGTGGAATTAAAAGGTAAGGTGGGGTATTGGGGGGAAGGGAATGTGTGAGGGGGTGGAAAGTCACTAAGTAAGGGGGCAACAAGGAGAAGAGGAATGTAGAAAGGGGTAAAAGGGGTATGGTAAGAGAAAGAAGAGGTATCAGAGGGTTATATTTTTTCAACATGACCACTTAAAGTAAACTTTTCCTCACCAACTTAAACTTAAACAAAGGCTGTGTAGTAGGTGTCATGTTATTTCAATGGAATACACAGTGTAGCCAAATTCCCCCAGCACACATTTGGCAGCGCTCAACACAACTGCTGGGCTGAATCAGTGTCATGTGTAGAGCAGGGCATTACCCCTAAGCTTATGCAAATATTGACATTCAGAAATTTGGCTTTTACAGTACCCTGGAGGCACTTAGACACCTTATGGTGTTTGCAACACAGGTTTGCTTTTAGTTTTAAAATTAAATTAGAACCCTAGCAGGTGTTAGAAACAAAAACAACAGCTCAGTTGCAATAATACTTTTATTCGTAGGGTTGAATCATGCTCAGGCTCATTTAGCCTGACAGAATTAGGAGGCACTGAGAGTGCAGGGCCCATCCCTTTTGTGGGTGTCACTACATGACCCTTCATTCACAGTATAATGATACAGGGAGCAGTGCGGACACCATCATAACAGCACTGTGCTCTGGTTCATTCAGGGCTGCCCACTCCTGGGAGAAGATTAGACCTTCAGGCACCGGCCTGAAGACTTTTGAAAAAAAAATATATTTAAAAAATCAAAACATAGCACTGAGACCCATTGGCTGAGCTTGCAGTTGGACTTGCATAAGCATTTGCAGACTGCATACGTACATAGTGATCTGATGTAAAATGTGCACCTCTTAGTAGATCACTTCATTTTTTCTATTTTAAAATTAATGCAATTTATCATTGGATTTATAGCAGTGTAGGGAAACTATATAGTGCTCACACTATCTACAGTACTTTTATCATCCTTAATAATATACATTTTGACATTTAAAATCAGCCTATACCGGCCTTATTGCTCACACCAGAGATAAATCCAAGGGTACTGAAATAGATTAGTGAGATGTATATCCAGTACCTGCAGAAAGCATATAGCTTTGAACTGGCAAATCCTGCATTTATCATTTGAAAAGAGTAGGCAGGTGATAAATTAAATGTATGAGCATAAAACAAATGCAAATATCTTTACCAATACCTTTACAACAGCTAAAACAAGTAATTACTGGAAAATATAAAGAGCTATTTTACACTAGACAGATATTGCAGCAATAAAGATATGATATCAGATGCATTTTATGAAAAAGGTTGAAAAAATAAGAAATAAAACATCCATTGCATGCAAAAGAAGAAAACATGTCTTAGATCTAAAAAAAAGGAATACAAGGAAAAAAACTGTACACTGACCAAATATATTTTATTTTTTACTTTGTTTGTGGATGTCCTAGAAATAAATTGTCTCTAAAACCAACTGTATATGCAGTTCCGTGTTTACTGACCTTCAGCTGACAGCTTTGTGTGCATCTGTAATTACAAACCAGCATGTTTTGTCCTCATGTGGAAAAACAGGGAACCTCAGTGACCACAATTGGCAATCAGATATTTGGTCAACCGTAACTTACACACCTGGCACAGTACTGCTGGAAACACAAGTATCTGAGATCATAGACAGAGTCTGTAATGTGTTTGCAGGTGCAGAGCTTATATACCATGCAAACAACCATGATTGGTAGAAAATGTTTAACATTGGAGGGATGTCCTGGTAAAACACCTTACAGACAATAACAAATTCTGTCTACAGGGTTATAGTTTATGTTACAGTGGTATTTTATGATTAAAAAAATGTATTTGTCCATGCTGGTAAAAGGGAACAGAGGATACAAAATATGGGCTTATTATGGAATGTTGCTTTTTGAAAATATATATCTGTAGAGATGTTCTGAAAATTATAATTGCAGTTGGGCATCAAGATGTTTTTGATTCCAGATAATTCTCCTCCTAAATTCCATAACGCATTTTTATTTTAGAGATGTTTCAGTGCAGCACCTTATAACCAAAGATGGAATAAGGCCTTTGGTAAGGTGGCAGCTTTGCCTCTCCCTCCGCGTCCCTTTCATTGATATTATTAAGGATTTCAGTAGGCACAGAGAAGGCACTTATTTGCACTGTGTGCAATGGCATAACCCACCCCAACAGACAACAACCACCTACAAGTGCATTCTCCCTTGTGACATGACATGCAGCGCCACAGATTTGACCAACTATGCCAGTCCTCCAGTTTACTGCAGGTGCACAAACGTTGTAGCTGGGCTCCCTGGGCATCCACCGGGTCACCCATTAGCTCTACCCGCTCAGTGCAAAACAATACAGTGGCTTGTTAGCGGATGCATTGTTTGCCCAATCCTAAGTAAGCACTCCTAAATATCTATGTAGTTACAGTATTCTTCCCAGGCTTCTGTAACTCATTACAACCAAGAAAAAACCCACTTGAGTAAGTTTAAATCCAACTTGCTGCTGTCTTTTGCACATCTTTGTTGCTCTTTGTGTTGTTTATTTAATACTCTTATAAGTATCTAGTTTCATATACAAAAGATATTACAATACTTGCTGACCATAGTTGTTTTTTTTTTTGTTTAAAGGTTATGTTTTTATTGAAGAAAATTATACAAAAAAGTAGCAAGAATAGCAAGACAGGAAATACAAAGTCCGCACATGTAGGGGACATTGCTGTACGACACGCAGGTACATGATTTGAAGACCGTGCTCATGGCTCATATAACAGGAGATCTCACAGGAGGCATCTGCAGCCGTCCTTTGCACGTACCCAATCCAAGGGTATGGCTAAGACATAAGTGAACCTTGGTTCTAAAGCACACTTCATATGAGCAAAGTAAGAAGACACATTTCACAAGTCACAACTTGTACCAAATAGTGCAGAGACTGAAAGTAGGTAAGGGGAAACCAGGTAGAAGAAGAGGGAACCGGAGTCTAGACAAAGTAGAGCAGAAACAGAAAGAGAGACCGAAACAGAAAGGGCTGCGTCCATTCCCTCACCAATCCGTATGTACAACCGAGCCTCACTCTTGGAGGAGGGCATGGTCAATCAGGTAGTAATTAGTTCACAAAAAGCATCCTCACTAAGGGCTTCCAGCCGTTGGTTGAAGGCAACCATGTGGGAACGGTAGTCCGCTGGCCGGGAGCCGTTACAATCCGTGGTACAAAAATGAATCCATACACTCCAAACCTCGTAAAACTCTGGATAGCGATCATATAAACTGGCCGTAAGTTCTTCCATCCTACAGAGAGATTGCATTTCCTCAATCCACTCCTTCAGGGTGGGATTCAGAGGGGATTTCCAATGCCTTGGTATGACAGCTCTAGCCACCAGCACAAAAAATCGGAGCAAGCCTTTTTTGACTGACTTGAAAGTTCCCGGGAACATAGAGAGAAGGGCCAGCTGTGGTGAGCCCTCAACCCTTGTGCCCTTAGGTTTCTTGTAAGTGGTGAAGATTGAAGACCAGAACGTGGAGACTCGAGCACAACTCCACCATATGTGTAAGGAGCATCTCCAGCATAGGTCAGAGGTCTGAGGGTAGATAGCTCGGAGTCGAGTCGGACAATAATACCACCTGGACAGGATCTTAAAATTGTGTTCCTGAGCTTTGCTAGCCACTGAGATTTTGTGTGTGAAAGTGAGCGACTTGTTAATTTCCGATGTAGAAAAGGTACATGAGAGGTCCTCCACCCATGCTAAATATCTGGGAGTGTCCGAGAACAGGAGCTGTAACAAAAGATCGTAGATAGTCGAGATGGCCCGTCCACAAACGCTCAAAGGGGTAAAGATCCCTATGTAGGTTACCACGTCTAGCGAGGATGGAGTAGAAATCCCTAAGTTGGAAATATTTCCAGCCAGCACCCAGACACTGGAATGGATGTTCCCAGCAGTGAGGAAAGAGTATGCAGGCCCCCTGCCGTAAGAGCCAAGGAGAGTGGAGTAAAGCTAGAGCTATGCCAACCGGCGCTGTAGATCATCAACATGGAGTGGCCCAGGAAGAAGACCGCCGCTCTCTGCGAGAATTATGAGTGACCAGTTGCCACTGGTCCCGACTCGGGAGGTGAGTGAGCTCTGGCTTCGGGAGATCTGGCCACGTCTTCAAGGCGACCTCTGGGACTACTAAGACTTTAACGAAGGATTGTAGATCAGACGGATTCCTGAAGAAATGAACCTTGCCATCTTTCCACACAGAAAGGGAAAACGGGAAACCCCATCTATAAGGGAGCCCAGCATCCTGTAGCTTTGTAGTGTGCGGGGGGAGGGCCCTCCGTTTTGCAAAAGTGCGTCTCGAAAGGTCGGGGAACAAGGAGATCTGTGCACCATCAAAATCAAAGGGGCCAACAGACTGAGCTTTGGACATTATTTCTTCTTTGAGCACAAAGTAATGCACCCTGCAAAGAACATCGCGAGGGCGAGTCGCGTTGGGGTTGCGGAAACCGGGTATGCGATGAACCCTGTCAATTTCAATATGTTCTGTAACAGGACGATCTAGCAGTGTGTTAAAAATGCCAACTACTGTAGCTCTGAGGTCCCGTGTGACCGTGGCCTCTAGAATGCCCTGGAGGCGGACATTGTTACGCCTGCTGCGGTCCTCCTGATCATCAATATGAGACCACATAGTGGGGAGGGTGATAGTATGCTGTTGGGCAGCTTGCTGTAACTCCTCGATCGCTGAGGTCACAGCGGGCATGGCAGTTTCAAGTGAGTCCAAGGGGTTGATTTACTAACCTTATAAACACACCACGAACATGTATACACCTCTGTAGTGTGTTCCCTCCGAGCATGATCTATGGGTGGAATCTAAACACCTTTGTAGTGTGTACACACCCAGCAGGTGTGTTGTGCAAAGCCAAGCATGAATTGCAAGGTGATGTTGTGTAAATTAGCTCTATGTTGTGTTGCTTGCGTTGATGAATGCAGGAATGTAAATGCATGAGCTAACCATTTTTGTCTAAACTGTGAAGCAGCATTATATATGCATCATGTGCATGATTTTTCCATATATGGCATTATTGGAAATTTGCTTTTAGAGACTTTTTGGTTGATAAATACGTTTTGCTGTGTGAAAATCACATGCACCTGGTGCGTGCGTGTGTTTAGGTTAGTAAATCACCCCCCAAGCGTTGATGAAACGACTGGAGGCCCTCGCGTAATTACGACATATCCTGTTTGTGAGCCGACTCCAATTTATGGAACATGCCTGCAATGTCTTTTTTTGTGGGCAGGAGTGCAAAGTACTTAAGAAACGAGGTAGGGATGTCTGTGTCCTCTCCCTCTAAGTCACTTTGGCTAGCAGACTCTCGTCCACCACTAGTGGGGGCCAACAGCAGAGATTATGGTGAGGAAGGAGGTGGGGAGGGCGCCCGCTTCTCCTTGCCCGGCGCCATCTTGGACCCAAGCGGCGTCTGAGAGGAGCGCCCTGCCTTTATATTGCGGTTCCTGGTCGAGGGAATCTTTGTGTCCTGCGAATGAGAACCCTGCTTCATGCTGCGACCCATACGGACCAAAAAGGAGCCACTATTGAAGGTTAAAAGGCTGCTGGTCTAGGGACAGGTGTCGGAGTCTCAGAACATACGTCCGCTCGCGGCCATAGCGAAACCACGCCCCCCACCATAGTTGGTTTTAATGGTGATGGTATAGCTGGGTAGTCTGCTTAATGGCAAGCTGAAGGAATTACTAAAATGTTTTTTTAAATACAAGCAGTTTATGTACCTGCATACAGGCATACAAAGCTAACCCTAATGAAGGGGCCCTGCGTGGCCCCAAAAGCACATGTTTTTGTGACAAGAATCTTTGAATAAATTATTACTTTGTGATCCTGAAAGGATTTTGGTGTGCTGGTGACATTTTTACATGTTTCCTTTCACTGTCCAGTCACATGCAGGTGGAGGGACAAGATCTGTAAGTGTTCATGTAAAGCAGCAGAAAAAAAGCAGGTATCCTGCACTGCCAGACAGGGCTGTGATGGGTGGCAAAGGTGTAAAAATCTCAGGACTAGATGGACAAAACTACAAATCCTTTGGCAGGTACAACAGCTGATTTATATGCATTTCATATATGTATATAGCTGTTAGCCTAGGGTTCAGCTTTAAGTGCATGAACCAGCTACCTCAATATACCAATGATTCTACCAATTTACTAAGCATGCATGTAAATGTTGGTTAAGGTAAATGGTCACAATTACCATCTTATTAGCGAGCATGCGTTAGATAGATGAGGGAAGGGACCATTGGACACAAATTATATATAAAGTAAGTAACCACCCACTGCACCATTACTATACCACTTGCACTGAAAGAACAATAATTAATAAACAAAGCCTTTTTCAGTTAAACAGAAATTGTTTTAATTGTGCTGTCCACTCCAACTTCCTTCATATTATACATATCAGTTGTCACAGAACCACAGTTCTGCTTAAAAATGTAACTCTTACATGTAGGGGCTATAGGCCAAAATAAATGAGACTATAATTCAGGAACTTCCATTCCCAACAGATTTATTAGCTATGTACTTGCTTAGACCTTTTATTAAACTTTTAATTCAATTCATTGAACATAACTGATTGTAAACCTGGACTGGTTTAAACTCTAAGGGATTAACTTATATTAAAACAGTTTTTCGAATGACAATAGACACCCTGAAATGTGCATGCATAGGGCCCATAAAACATATTAATTAGATTTTTCGGCTTTTAGTTCTTGTTCTTCAGTTCTTAGCAATTTACTGTCGTTTTCAACATATTTGAAAGGCCCAATAAATAAAGAGAGCCTTTAGGGGAAATAGGGGGGCAGAAGAGAAACCCACAGAACCCTGACAGCTGATGTTGGAATCTTAATACTGCAGTGCAAACATATTTCATACTTTCCAGAGTTGTACATGAGCACTAAGGCCTCATGTGTCTTTTAATCTTTCCAGTTGAACAAACACTAAGAATTGTAATACAAATGTCCCCTTTTCAGTTCTTCCATCTGTCTTCTTCTTAAAGTATTAACAACAGAATTATATTTGGCATCAATTATCTTTGCCTGTTTGGATGCAAAAGAGAAGTCAACCATCTTGGCAGATAATGAAAAGAAATAGTAGATAAGATTTAGTGTTCAGTAAACAGCCGACTGCTTTCACAGATGACTGCTTTACTTGTATTTTCTGTAGAGTTCAGTGGCCTGGTGGATTTAAAAAAAAATATATATAAAAAAATGCTACTTGCTCTTCAGAGTTGTCTTTGCTGTCAAGATTCACTGCACACAGCTGTATGATTTTGGATTGTAACAATGCCTAAAGAAGGCAAAGGGAATATAGACAAGCAGGTGCAGGATTAAAAGTCAGCAGCCGCAGACTGTTAAATGTAGTATAAGGTGGCCATTTAAAAAAGGAGAGACACATCTGTACTGTGTAACTGTATATCTACTGAGTAGATGACAGTGCTAGAGGAATAGTATGTATACCTGTACATTTGAGCTGTTACAAGCAGTTACTTGGGAGATATACTGCAAAGGTGCAGTAACTCGTAACTAGAAATGAGATCATGTACATTTTTATTTCTGTTTAGAATGTAAATACATGTAATGTATATTTTAGTATACAAATACCTCTTCTGCAGAAAGTTGTTCTTAGTCTTCCATGGCCTTAACGGGAACTCTCCATGGTGCTGAAATGTGTACTTTACAAATATTTAATTTACTAACATAGCTCAATAGCTAGAAGATTGACCAAATGCTCCTCAGAATGACAAATGCTCCACAGATGGACAATTATTCAACAATAACAATGCCTCCAGATATTTAATTTGTAAATTAAAGGTTTTCTTTTACTGAAAATTTTTTTCATAGGTTCTTCAGCATTACGCAAACTATTCATTTATGACTGCTATGTCGCAGAATATTCACACTACAGATAGGATTATATACACTTGCATCTATTAATATTTAACCCAGGGAAAAAGAAGGGTTAATATTGCAAAATCAATTTTACAATCGCAAGGTGCTATCATCTGTAAAAATGTTATAAGTATCAAGAAGAAGCAAGGGACTTTGAATATAGCACCCTAGATAGATCCACTGCATGAAAAAATGTTTGCATAAAAATGAACAAAATGTATATTTACAAAACATTAAAATTCACATAATTCAAAATATAAAAATTCATATACAGTAATACCTTGGTTTACGAGCATAATTCGTTCCGGAAGCATGCTTGTAATCCAAAGCGCTTGTATATCAAAGCGAATTTCCCCATAGGAAATAATGGAAATTCAGATGATTCGTTCCACATCCCAAAAATATTCATATAAAATGATTACAATACTGTACTGTAATATAATAACGTATAAAATATAAAGAAAAATAAACCAATTACCGGTACCTTTTGTGGCCGGTGTGAGAGGGACAAGAGAGAGGAGGATTATTGCGTAGGACGACTTTCACTATCAGTAACGGAATGACTGCTATCTCTTGACTCAATGGTATTATTCAACAATAACAATGCCTCCAGATATTTAATTTGTAAATTAAAGGTTTTCTTTTACTGAAAATTTTTTTCATAGGTTCTTCAGCATTACGCAAACTATTCATTTATGACTGCTATGTCGCAGAATATTCACACTACAGATAGGATTATATACACTTGCATCTATTAATATTTAACCCAGGGAAAAAGAAGGGTTAATATTGCAAAATCAATTTTACAATCGCAAGGTGCTATCATCTGTAAAAATGTTATAAGTATCAAGAAGAAGCAAGGGACTTTGAATATAGCACCCTAGATAGATCCACTGCATGAAAAAATGTTTGCATAAAAATGAACAAAATGTATATTTACAAAACATTAAAATTCACATAATTCAAAATATAAAAATTCATATACAGTAATACCTTGGTTTACGAGCATAATTCGTTCCGGAAGCATGCTTGTAATCCAAAGCGCTTGTATATCAAAGCGAATTTCCCCATAGGAAATAATGGAAATTCAGATGATTCGTTCCACATCCCAAAAATATTCATATAAAATGATTACAATACTGTACTGTAATATAATAACGTATAAAATATAAAGAAAAATAAACCAATTACCGGTACCTTTTGTGGCCGGTGTGAGAGGGACAAGAGAGAGGAGGATTATTGCGTAGGACGACTTTCACTATCAGTAACGGAATGACTGCTATCTCTTGACTCAATGGAATCTTTTTCATTTCGTGAAACCTTAACAAGGAATCTATCCTATCCTTGTTGCATTGTCGTTAAACAGACTCATCGCTCGCACTGCTACAGCCTTATTCAGGTGGTGCTTTTCTACAAAATTTTGCTCTTCTTGCAAGACATTTGCTTGTATATCAAAGCAAAATTTTTCAGAAAGGTTTGCTTGTCTTGCAAAACGCTCTCAAACCAAGTTACTTGTAAACCAAGGTATTACTGTATATATTAAAAACACAGATACCTAGTTTATACAGTAGGTTTTGAGATTGTTACAGTATTCAGCATATTACATTTATCATTCCCAATATTTTTTACTGCATTTATCTGCTTCTTTAGCAAGTAGAGAATACTTACACAAAGCTTCACTTCAATGGTCAGTATATTTGTATATGATATATCAAAACTAAAATAGTCCTAATGCCTACAGAAGGCATATGCCCCCAGTTTTTCCAAACATAAGACAAACTTTGAGGCAGTAATGGGTAGTCAGTCCAAAATCATTCCTGCCCAAGATTCCTGGTGGCCACATGCTAGGTCTATCAGAAAGTTTCACATGATTACCTCTAGGGAACCTGCCTTGTCTAGGCATAAAGGGATGTTGCTTAATCAAATATACAGACCATATCAGTGAATCTTCCAGCAGGGATACTTTATAAAGGTCTTGAAGAAGTGGATACAATCCAAGAAAAGCATCGACCTTCTAAGAATATAATAAATGTAATATGCTGAATACTGCAATGGTCTTACAAACTAATACCCTGGCATGAATCAGGTGACTGAGACCCAGGTTTGTTTTGAAGTCATGTGACTTTAGGCACATCATTCCATGTCAAGCAGACCTCTAAAGTTGAATGCACATTAAATAGTATTGTAGCCATGATGCAGTGCATTCACTATTCAGTTAACTTAATGAGTGATGAGCACAAAAATTATACTTTAAATTAAGTGGAATTGGCACTGTACGACTTCTAAACATTCAGGAATTCAAGACTATTTGGTGCTCTACAAGCTTATCTAAATTTAGTGCATTAATGTGTACACAGCATGAGTTCTCCAAGTGACCATATGCTGTTTCAAGAACACCAGGCACGATTGGCCTACACAAGAATCTGAATATTCAGCCTTAAATTATGCTAACTGTGCAGGCTTACCTAAAAAGATTTAAATTTGTCTCCATTTTTAGCTCTGCTTACTTAGGGTCACTTTCGTCAAAACATCCACATGCAGTGTTTTCATAACTTCAGGTCAAGTAGAACTCCAGCATTAAAATTAATGTGTATATGTGTATCTACATATACACACATATATATACTCTATACCGTATTCACATTTGTCCAGCCTGGCACATTATAAGTATTGATATAAATGATCCCTCTCAGGGCCATGGGGATCCTGTAATACACTGTAGTAGTCACAGCTGCTACAGTGTATTACAGTGTCTCTCGGGTCTCTGCTACACGTGCTGTGCTTAGTGACTTCCCTGTGCTGTTAAAACACAGAGAGTCAACCACTGAGTATAGCAGCCGTTCAGAGCATGCCTAGTATTTTCCCCAGTAAATACTAGGCATTCTCTGACTGGACGGAGGGGGCTATGCCTTGACATCACTGCACCCTGTCCAATCAGAGAACGCTTAGTATATATTGTATATTATAATTGTGTCTATAATTTTCAAATCCCATTGGAAATAGCTGTCCCTTTTATGAAAATTATAGCCTTACCCTGGTGTGTTAGCTTTGGGAATTGAGCCGTTTGTAAATTTAAGAAACCACTTATGCTGACAATGAAATAGTTAATGGGAAACTTCAGCTATGAGCAAAACATATAGTTCACTTTAGAAAACAAAATAAACAGAGCATGGTAAAATAATGTTTTCTAAGTGCTTGTATTTGGGTTTACAATTGCCAATTCTTTGCTCCATCAATGATCTTTGCTTCTATCTCTGCATCACTGTGTGACAACTCTGAAACTATATTTCCCAGCAGGTATAGTAACACTTTAATTGTGGCTGTGTCTGTAGGTATTGAATCATGCGACAATACTGGGTCACCCTCAGCCTACTGCAAAGAGTGACATTGAAGACAGAGGCAGGGTCAGATGTGCATGTCACTCCCTTAGAAGACTGACCAAGGTTGTTAGGTAGACATTTTAGTGGAGAAGTCACTACTTTAGCTTGACCTTGTTTTTATAAGTGAACAGCAGTTAATCATCTTTACATTGAAAAAGTCTTTATGATCTTTTCTCAGATAGGACATAAAATAAATACAGTAGCTTTACCATGACAAGAAGAGCCTTGTATATTACAAAGTGTGGGCATTTGAATCAAATATGATCACTTCATATTTAAGCTGGAGTTTAGCTTCAAGACTGCAATATGGTTTATTTTAAATCTCAGATACAGTATTATTTCAAATTATTCCTCTTATTGTGCATGGCCAGTCTGTGATAGGTGATAGCATAATATTAATAGAATAATCAATTCTGACAGTTTATAACCATAACTCTCCCTCTCCACTTGAACCCTACCAACTGCTCTCTAGTATAAGATAACAGATGACCACATCCTGTCATCCAGCTATTTACAGCAATACCTTAGAAAGGTGCAGAAGACAGACTGGCCATCCCTATCTTTCCTACTCAGTTTTTAATACTGGGTGTACTCTTCTTATATTGCCAGCTAACAAAACTGACTGACCTGGATGGAGAGATTTACAAAGATAATTCTGGCTAGCCACATTGATAATTACTTAATTCCAGCTCTCTGCTGTGAATATCGGCTGCCCAGGAATAATTCATTTATAAAGAATCTTCTGATTGCTTATGGAGGAAGCACTAATGATGACAATTTTGCAGCTAAGTAAAGTTCTACATGATTTGAAGAATGCCACATGCTTTTAGAACAGTCTCTATTAGTCAGAGTGACCCTTATAGATGTTAATTCAGGGCAGCCAGGGTTAATTTTAGATATGCAGTATCCAGAATACTGGCATTATTAGGAACCAGGATTATAAGGAACCAGATATGTAGATTATAAGGAACCAGATATGTAGATCATACACATACCGATAAACAATCAGACAAACAAAGATTTGATATTTGCTTGAAAACAGTTGTCTGACATCTTAGAGAAAAGATCCAGTTAGACTGTTACCGCCTTTTGATGAAAGCAATTCTTTAGAGATTGAAACAATAATTTAGTACAAATAATTTGTTATATATATATATATATATATATGTATATATATATATATATACACACATTGTACATTATATCAAATGATTGAATGTTTATGTATATGACCAGCAATCCACATAACAATAAACATCTGTTCATAGATTTCATTGCTTCAACCAATCTCTTGCTTGGAGAATGACTCACTCAGCAAACATAAAGGTCTGGTTTACAGTAAATGAAGTAGGTTCTATTTTCTTGTGTTCATTTTCAATGAAAATAACCATTTATTGATTCAAGAGCACACTTAGTTGTGTATATGGTCATCATAAAATTTACCACTTGGGGCAGCTTGCATTCTCCAATGACAATACAGCTAAAGAACACACAGTAGCGAATAGGCAAATAGGAAGTTAGTTTGTCTTGTCTTTCCTAGAGATTATTGTGGCCAGCTGGATGACAAGCCATGGTCAAGAATTATTATATCAGATAGTGCAGCCCCCATACTGCATACTAATATGCACCGCCACAAAACTATCATCTCTTCAAACCCTATCCACCTTTTAATCTTCTTGCAATTCCCAGCACTATACTCACTGGCTGGCATTATGTGTCAAGTCATTTAAAGTGTAACTCTAAGTGGTAACATCTTGAAATCTGCTACCTAAATATTATCTACAGAGCTCATAAGGGTATGGAAGAGGGGTGTAAATTTAAGGGCATTCATTTGGCAAAATTCAGGTGACATCAGCTCTCCTGAAAAAGTAAGGAAAGCTTAATCAGGGGCTAATGATAATCTTGTATAAGTAACTTTTCACAATTATAAGGCTATAAGTCCAAAACATCAGATTTTTGTACACGCCTTTGATAAATGGTTCTCTTTAAAGTTGTCTTCTAGCTACAAATAAAATAAATACAATTAATAGTTCAGTAGTAGTAAAAGTAGAAAAACTGCTTTTGCTGCAATACCTTCAATCTTACTCTCACACAGTCATTCCTTTCCACTAATGGATATTTTCAGACTTCTGGATTGAATGGCTGCCAGGGTCATTTGACCCATTTCCTCTGAGCCCAGGTGGGCTTTAGGGAAGGGGGTAACATTTTTATTTTAACTAGACTTTAGCTGTGCAGTAATCTTCTTCTGATAACACTCCCCTGTCACAGAGACAGCCTATCCAACCCAGCCACGGATGTAGTGCCTTCTCTGGGTTCCGACACCCCCCTACATACAAGTCAGATAGAAACAATATCATGCTGCACTTCCCCAATCTGTAATGCTACAGCAACTTTAGTGAGGAAAAAAAGTATCACAATAAAGCTTCTGAAGATTGGTGGAGAGGGGACTGATAGGCTTCTACCTAGACTTCAGCTTCTAAGAAATTCAGTCACAGAGCTGCAGTCATAGAGTTACAGTTCTGCATTCACATGCTTATAACCTAAATGCTATACTGCTGCATAAAACTAATACGCATGGTCTGGTTTAGAGAAAATGGGTCTCTTCTGTAAATTGTATGTGTAGCCACCACCACAGAGTTTCAGTGCTAACAGTATAGAGCCCTTTAAATATGTAAACTGAAATATAATGTTGGTACATTTTAAGTGAAAAATCAGTATCATCCTTAATTCAAATCCTGAACCCGGACAATGTTACTATAGGCAAAGATAGAGCCATAATATTAAAAACATCCAAGGTTTTGATTTGTCCAATCTAGGTTTTCGTCCCTGAGCAAGTCCCAAAACTGTATCAGTTCTGTTTTTTTTTGTAAATTAGAGAATATTATCTCTTATCCAGAGAAGTGCACAACTAACCAATAAAATATGTTCACTCTTACCTCAGAATTTACTTTCATAGTTTCCTCATTGTGGTACAGAAGAATTTTCTGTCCTGAAGAGGTCAGATTTACATGGACCTGTAGACAGGGGTACTGTGAGATTTTCCAGCAGTCTGGACCACAGCTAAAAGAGCAGTTGAAAGTTTCTGTTATAGAAGCATTCAATAATGTGCATTGGGTCTCTTCTGTCCACACACTGAAAAAGACATAAAATAGGTCAATGATTTGAAATGTCAAACATTCATAGTGCAACATAGAGGAACAAAGTACAACAATGATGCTTATATATCCAGTATCCAGATATTATTCACACAACAATGGATACAGTAGTTTCCTACAGAGACATTTACAAATACTGTTTGACATTCATGGCCGAATGCAATCTAGTATGCGTTTCAACAGGTTATGTCCCATCTTGTAACAACAGAACATCAGCTTCCGGTGCTGATAAAACTGTTTATCATTGCCATGAAATGCATACAGAAAATGCTAGACTTTTTCTGCATGAAATGGTGGATCAACTATAGGTGCAGGGGGTGCAGATATACCCAGGATTCCACAAGGATCATGAGCTGTGGTAGGCAACTTGAATCACTGTTATGCCCAGATTTACAGCTTGGGAGCCTATAGGCACAGGACATTTGATGCCTTATTTCCCACCCATAAACAGACCACACCCCAAGTCACACCCCTGGTATGCAGCCTAATTTTTTTTTCTATCATTGTTACACACAGGGCTATTCACAAAAGGTGAAGAGTTAGGAGAAGTGATCAATCTAGGACCACATAACCGAACTGGAAGTGAGCTGAATTGGAGAGTTTTTCAAAATCAGCTATTTTGGCCTAGATTGTTGACTTCTCCTGCCTTCTCCAAACTCTTCACCCTTTTGTGAATAGCCCTGACAGTGTACAAAAAAGAAAAAAAGTGACAATCTGAATGGTCTGGAGGTACTGGGGATGGAGCAGCATAGCAACTGGATTAAACCATTTTATCACCTGTATAACCCCGATAAACCTCAAGCAATGTTTACATTTTATCTGTGGGTCTATGGAGTCAGTGATGAGTTTGTCATACGTAAGTATGGGGGGGGGGGACAAACAACTATTTCTCTGGGGAACATTGTCTTTCAAGAATTATTTTATTACCCGCACAAGCAAAACAGTTTTACTATTTTTTGAGTGTAAACATATGAACAATACCACAGGTTTGTATATGAAAAGAAGTGCTGCAACACAGGCTGCGAACTGGGCACTGAGATTTCAGACACTCTTCCCAAAGTAGCATCTATAAGTACGAGCCTGCCCTTGAGAATCCATCCTTAAATTACTGTACATTATGTACATTATTCATGTGCTTTTTAATGCTGCCCAATATAGATTATTACGTGTGGCACAATTATATGATCCACTTGCCTTTGCAATTAGCGTATGAGGGCCTGCTGGAGTGGTAGTACCCACATTGACTATACTACATGAGCTATGTAATTATATAACACTGATATGAAATAGCAGGTTTATTCAATTTGCACAAAAACATATGATGCATCTGTGGGTAGGGCTGTGTCGGGCAACTGAAACAGAGCAATCTGATTCAAACTTTCATTTTCCATTTTCTGGAGACCAACAGTTTTGGCTCATTAATTTGTAACACATTCACATTCAGGTTCAGATGCCATTATATAGCATCAGGATTTTACTTATGTACAAAACTGACATGTAACCTGTGGTCCTCTAGTATAGTCTCCTATAACATTTGCTTAAATTTAGCAGAGTCTGATTGTGGAGTAATGTTGTCCAAAAGGAATGTATAGTGAATTTGTACATATTTTCTTTTTTTTTAATTATATTTAGGTAAAATGAATCAAATACATTTAAATATTGAACTAGCCAGTTACTAGAGCTCTACTCTCCTCTTTAAATGTTCTGCAGTGTTTGGTGACCATCATGTTGTAAAAGTCATGTTGCTTGCAATAGCTCCAGCTGAATGAGTCATCAGATTAGTGACTCATCCCTTGTCACAGTACCATCACATGGCCAACTGGAAAAGAAATAACTGCAAAGCGTTAGCTAATCCATTGTACTCTGGGAATCATGTGTCATAAAAACACATATAAAACATTAAAATATTTTGAAAAATAAAAATTTACCCAAAAGACATTATCATTAAAAAAAAAAAAAAAAATCCAACTGGCACACAATATAGACATCTGTGGCACAACTGTTATCTCAAGGAAATCAAAATAATACAACATGGACAAGAAACCTGTTGTTGAAATCCATTTTTCAAGGGAAGTGCCTGAGGACAAATGGATCAGTGCCTAATCCTTCAGAAATCAGTAAGCTTTTATAAAGACCGTTAAGGTTTTTTTCCTATATCTCTATAGGTTGAACTCGATGGACTTTTTTCAACCTAACTAACTATGTAAGGGCCCATTCACTTCAGATGTGTTGTGGCTGCACTGGCAGCAATTTCCAGCCCAACCTTAATGCATAGACAAGGCAATTTGCCTTGTTTTAAATTGGATCAGTTCACACCACTGCATTGCGGTGGTGTGTGCTATAAAAAAGTACAGCATGCAGTTTAGCGCAGCATGGTACAACACAGTACAACTGCAGTGCATCATGCTGTACCAAAAAACTTAACGAAATGTTACTTATTGCATTTCAATACAGTTCTAACAAAGAAGTAAACAGTGCTGTGCTGCGATCGGCACATCAGTACTGTACCTGTCAGTGCACACCAGTGGCTGTGCGTTCAGCACGGTTTACTGGTGTGAATGGACCCTAAAAGTTTTTGGGCACCTTTACGATCATGAAAGAAAACATATAACAGGAGGCTAAACAATATTTTTTTAGTAATTAGCACACAAATCTAGTAACAGCCATTACTATTTTTATTGCATAAATGCTGATTAAATGGCACATACTTAATCTAATTGCTTGAGTGGTACAGAAAATGAAACCTAATAAAGTGGTCATATTTGTCACCTGAAACTTCAGTTGAAAATGATTAATCAGCTTAGAGGCAATACTAATAAGATTTAAGTGATCCACGATACACGACCTGAATAAAAGAGCTCAAATGAATATCATGCTGGTAGTGAAACAACTTTATAAGACATTTAAGTTTCTTAGTGAAATTAATAAAAAATTAAAAATTAAAGCCTGCTTGCTGTCTGGCATTAGTAATTACTTTAATTTACATGGCTGATTGCTAGATAACTGCTATTAGTCAAGTCCTTTTCAAATTTCAAGGCAAAGGCAAGATTATATATTTGCTAATGAGCAGGGGTTAGTGTCTGAAAATGTATCTAAACCCAAGAGCAAATATATAATATATTGCAGTTTATCAGTCCTTAGTTGTGGTGGCTGCATTTATTTTCTTTTTTTAGGCTTTTCACCACTTTCCCCCTTTTCAGCTGGTAATCTTGACAGTAACACTCATCCTGTTCTGGAAACAGGACTGACAACATTCATTCATGTTTCTGTATCTAGCGAGGATCAGTGTGGTCACTCGAAAGGTGCCCAATTCACCTTGCAATTATCATATGAAAAACAAACGCAATCCCGTTTTCGTACGATAATTGGCAAGTTGTTGGGAAGTGCACAATCGCAATTACTTCAATATACAGCATAGGACATATGAACAAAAAATCCACCTTCATGCCCTCTGATGATGCAAGGATGGTGAAACTTAACTAAACTTCTCCTCATGGCTTCTTGAGTGAGCAAGGTGCGCCACATTCCAGCCGTTGCTTCCTACTACTGCCTGGCTGGAATTCCTCTACATATCAGGTGTAGACACAACACATCTATCAATGGAGGAAAGTTCTAAGTATATGCATTCATATTTGATACTATAGACCAGGGGAAGGCTACCTAGGTGCCCCAGCTGTGGTAAAACTACAAATCTGATCATGCTTCTGTCTCTGGAAAGTATGTCTGTGGCTCTCAGAGTCTTGCAATGCCTCAAGGAACTTGAAGCACCACAACAGCTGGTTGTCAATCCGTGCTATAGACTGTGATATCTACCATGTGGCTGCCCATAGTCAGAAGGTAGACATTCAGCCTCATTTCTATATTCTCTGATTATCTTTGGCTGACCTCCCCTATGCAATTTGTACTATGGGCAGCTTGTGGGGAGATTGGTGTATACATCAGTTACCATATTGTGGCACCTTGTGTATTAAGCAGCCCGTAATTAAATGGGAACTTTCCATGAGAATATATTGGGTAGATTTGTGTTCAAATGCCCTATACTGGAGTCTCTGTGTATACTGAAGTTTATTTCAGTAAACATTTTTTCTAGGACCACACAAAGTTGTCCTACAAGTCATGTGTGAGAATGTTTTATTTTGCTTACAAGCACTATGGATGGACATACAGTCATAGAACAGGCTGTACATACTACAGTCATACAACAGGCTGTACTACTGTGGTCTCTATCTCAGGTTAAGCATTACAATGACACCTGTGGTTTTCATTACTTTTTTAAAACTTCTATACTGGCATTGAATACTTACCTGCAACATTTAAAATGATACCATTTTTTGTATGCATTGATCTGTGGTAACTGAGAAGTCTTGCTGACCCTCACGCTTCTATACAATGCTCATGCTGAAGTAATGTTAATCTTCACTCCATTTCACAGCTAGCAGTAGACACTGTCTGTGGCTGCTATCTGTCAGAATGCCTTCTAAATATGAGACCACTGTGTCTGCAATGACATAGGGGTCTATTCACGAAGCAGCCAAAGGATCTAGCCGTAGCTTCGGCTGATCCTTCGGCTTGTACCAAGCAGAATAGCTGAGCTGCGAGTGAGCTGCCGGAGCTTCGGCTCAGCTGATTCAGATGTTGAATCGGCTGAGTCGAACTCCTTCTGCACTTCGACTCAGTTGAACATGCTGAGCATATTCGGCCACAGCAAGCCGATGTACGTGGTCTCCTGTTCTATTATTAGGATGAGAGCTTAGCAGAGCCGGCTTCCATATCACCGCCGGCTCTGACAAGCTTTCATTGTAATGACAGCTGGTCCCGGCCAATAGAAAACAGTTGGGCGGAGCTAGGTGTCACTGCTAGCTAGGTGTCACTGCTAGCTCAGTTGGGCGGAGCTAGTTGTCACTGCTAGCTCCGCCTAATCATTTTCTGTTCTGCTCGGTCCCACAGAGGGAGCGAGCAGAACAGCCGAGCCGAATGCCGCTCAGCGGCATTAGGCTATTCACTCACTGCTGTTTTGCATCTATAAGAATAGACCGAACAGCAGCGAGTAGCCTGCCGGAGGTTCGGCTTAGCCGATCCAGATGTTGGATCGGCTGAGTCAAACTCCTTCTGCACTTCGGGTCGGCCGAAAATGCTGAGCATGTTCGGCCGTCCCGAAGACACCTGATGTACGGCTGATTTCAGCCGATATACAGCTGAAATCAGCCGTACCAGCCTGAAGTAAATAGCCGAACAGCGTCGGTTCGCTTCAGGTCGGTCAGGTGAAACTTCGCTTCAGGTCGGTCGTTCACTCGGCTGCCTACTGCAGCTTAGTGAATAGATAGTGATTACATGCAAGCTTAAGGTTCATTCACAAAAGACCCGGTGCCTCTGTGTAACACTGTAATTGTCAGATACAAATATTTTATTAAAACAATAATTTTACTTATACAATACAATACTTTTTGTCAATTTGCCAGCCTATAATAAAAAGAGTAGTGTATAAAAGCCGTGCATGTCTTTCCAAACAAATGTAAAAAATATTGAATTAGACATTTAAGGTTGAATAAAGACACAGGTCCATCAAGTTCAACCTTTGTGTGTCTGTGTTTGTGCATGTGTGTGTGTGTGTATACAAGTCCCTGTGTGGTCTATTTTTTAAGAGTACATGTACCCCAGTATGTTATGGTATCTGAGGAAGGTATCTAAATTATTATTTAATGATTCAGTACTCTCTGCTGATACCACTGCTTGAGGCAGAGAGTTCCACAATTTAACCACTCTGACTGAAAAGAATCCCCTACCCCTTTTGTGGTTAAATCTTTTGTCCACCAATTTTAGTTGGTGGCCTCTAGTCTTTTTTAGGGAGTTTACAGTAAAAAGTGTATTGCTGATGTTGCCATCACCAATAAACAATTTGTATATCAAAATCATGTCCCCTCTTAATCACTTCACTT
>NW_017306445.1:875201-942823 GCF_000935625.1 Nanorana parkeri | reverse complement strand
TATATATATATATATATATATATACATAGTATTAAGGTTGAATAAAGACACAGGTCCATCAAGTTCAACCTTTGTGTGTCTGTGTTTGTGCATGTGTGTGTGTGTGTATACAAGTCCCTGTGTGGTCTATTTTTTAAGAGTACATGTACCCCAGTATGTTATGGTATCTGAGGAAGGTATCTAAATTATTATTTAATGATTCAGTACTCTCTGCTGATACCACTGCTTGAGGCAGAGAGTTCCACAATTTAACCACTCTGACTGAAAAGAATCCCCTACCCCTTTTGTGGTTAAATCTTTTGTCCACCAATTTTAGTTGGTGGCCTCTAGTCTTTTTTAGGGAGTTTACAGTAAAAAGTGTATTGCTGATGTTGCCATCACCAATAAACAATTTGTATATCAAAATCCTGTCCCCTCTTAATCACTTCACTTCCAGCATGAATAAGTTTAAATTTAGGAACCTTGCCTCATAGCGTTTGGCCCCTTAATTAGTCCAATCCTTTCTGTGGATTGGTGACCAAAACTGGACCGCATACTCAAGATGAGGCCGAGCCAGCGATCTATAAAGTGGCAAAATTATTGCTTTGTAACTAGAGTACATTCCCTTTTTAACGCAAGATATTACTCTGCTAGCTTTGTTTGCCGCAGCCTGGCATAGCGTGCTATTATTTAATCTGTGGTCGACTATGATCCCCAAATCTTTTTCCATTTCTGACTTCCCTAGCGGAGTACCCATTAATGTATATTCCGATTGCCTATTTTTAACCCCAAAATGCATTACCATACATTTTTCAATATTAAACCTCATTTGCCATGTAGTTGCCCACTCCGCAATTTTATCCCAGTCTTCCTGTAATGTTAAAATGTCTAAACTCGTGTCTATTACCCTTCCAATTTTAGCATCATCTGCTAACACAGAAACATGGCCATTAACACCTTCCCCAATATCATTAATATACAGGTCAAACAGTATGGGGCCATGCACAGAACCCTGGGGCACGCCACGCTCGACCTTAGACCAATTTGAAAAAGAGCCATTTACCAATACTCTCTAGACACATTGCTGTAGCCAGTTCTCAATCCATGTACACACCATTTCATCTATACCCATATATTTCAGCTTGTGTATTAAGTGTTTATGTGCTACCGTGTCAAATGCTTTGGCAAAATCCAGGTACACCAAATCCACCGGCCTTCCTCCATCCAGAGCTCTACTCACCTCTTTGTAGAATGTTGGTAGTTTGGTCTGACAAGAATGGTCCTTCATAAATCCATACTGATTATCACTTATACCATTGCCATGAATAAAATCCACTCAATAGTCCTTTATCATTCCCTCAGTTTGCATACTATTTGAAAGCTAGTTATAAATTGATTTGCGCAGTTGCCATATCTGCTTTGCTGATTTGGTGCGGGAACACACTGGGGGCTTCAGCTGCCATTCTGATTGTGAACGTGTTAGACCTCTTGCAATTCTCCAGTCCAAAACGATGAGCAATTTCTAATCTTTATGCCTTCTAAAGGGCACCGATGGGCTACTCCCTGACAGCATCTGGACCGAAGTGGTGCCCTGGTGTCACTTTAAACCTGATCAGTTACCTACCTTTGACTCCAGAATAGGCTCTGTTTGTATAACAGACATTCAGAGCACCTGGATTTTAGAGGTTGTATGCAATTACATACCATCATCTCTCTGACAGCTAAAAAGGCCATTTTACATACTGTAAGTGAATCTACTCAGAGCCCCCTCCTGTTTTGTATATATAATATATATTATTTAATTTTTTTGCAATATATGTCTAATATCCAGTTTCCCCGAGATATCTATTTGCTTCATGAAAAGGCCAACTGTCAAGTTTGCCCTCATCTGGAGAAAGAACATGAATTTTGGTGCCATGAGCAACAGTTTCACTATTTCTTTGTTTTCTAGTTTAGACAATACACAGGCTGGTCAGTGTATAGTCTGATAAGACACAACTGACCAGTAAGCATAGCAATTGCCTTCCAAGCTACCACAAATGGAGGATGCATGTGCTCTAGTTCACTTTGCTGGTTTATCACTGTCACAACAATGAGAAAATGTAAGCTAACAACTGCAAATTTCCAGCCTGAACAACCTTTCTCTTCCTGAAAGATCTTAGTATATCAGGCATACTTGAAGGTAACCTATTAAAATGTATTCTTAAGAGAAAGATAAGCAGAAGACCGGTTTGAATGTAAATAAGTATACAGTATTTAAAGAAGAACAGCAGTGGTGATGGCCTTGCATTCCTGTAAAACATTTTTTTCTGTGGCGATCAGTCCTTAAATTTGTCAGTATCCCCCATGCAATATGGTTAGTTTACCCTGAAATATCAGGCTTACTTTTGTGAGGCTAAACATTTTTATTTACTGAGCCTAACACAGTTGCAGCATCATCCCGACTGTCCCGTAGACCCTAAACTAGACCCTAAAACACATAATTGTTGTAAAACATTTGCCGCTACCCTATTAGACCATGATGTATATAACTGGTGCAGAACCTTCCCCTCTCTCCTACACCATAATAGTTAATACTGTTGCAGTCCTTCCCCCCTCCTAGACCGCGATGAAAAACACTATCTAAGCACCATCTCTTTCACCTCATACACTGTGGTATACAGTACACCTTCACCACACTTTCCTAGACCATGACATATGATAAACATAGATTAAAGGCAATTATAGTGTAACTGTGATTGAGTAATGGTTTGCACATTGGATTTGGAAAATTATGGTAAATACCAGAGTACAAAAATTTAGTAATAATCTACTCTATAAAGTTATTATAGAGCCACAGGTTGCCTTGTAAATATGCAAGAATTGTATTAACTACAACATTCAGACATAGGAGGAAAACCTACATTAAAAAAAAAAAAATTGACACTCACAAAGCTTTAGCCTGTGAAGATTATTTTAACAATTTGCAAATTGTCTTAAATAATGCACTTAGATGCCACACTTAGGTGGTCACACTTAAAACAAACCTGCCATGAGGGAAATATCTTCCCCTTAGGGAAGATATTCTGTTGCTTATCTTCTTCTAAAAATTATGGTTGCCTGGCTGATACAGTATGTTAACCCAGCACATGTATACAGATCAGGAAAGTCAGTATACAATCCTTGTCTACCTATTTGTTGTTGGTCAGAACAGGTTAACACAGAAGCCAGGTAAGTAGCATTGTATAGGGTGAGTCCAACAATAGATGCTTCAATGTTTCTGTCATAACAGGTCTCCTTTAAGCTTGCTTTATGTGGCAACCTGCTAAAGATAACCTTGATTGAGCACATGCTGAGAGAATGACTTTTTGTATTTGTGCCTCAGTATGGTTATCCATAAAACATGATCCAAAGGTAGACTGAGTTGATTAGCATACATTTGCAGCAGTTACATAAATTTGAAGTTTTTGAATACGTTAGCAACAATACATATAAATGTTGTCATCTGCTTGTATGTGTAAGAAGCTTGCAGTTCATTTAATTCAGTGGTACTCAAGGTGGCCATGGGTCCAACAGTGAGACCCAGGACTAAATGGATTCAAGAGCACGTCTGCAAAACTGAAATGCTACTTTAGTTTTCTCCTGAGCAAAACAATGTAAACGGAATCCTCGCTGTACAAAAATAATCCATATTTGTAACCCTATTTTACAATAATCCTAATAATTCTAAGCCTAGGGCTTTAGAATTCAATTTTAAAGCTGGCTTATGTTAATACCACATGACAGGAAATCACATACATAGGGGTCTATTCACAAAGAAGCCGAAGGATCTAGCCGTAGCTTCGGCCGACCCTTCGGCTAGCTTCTGCCCCAGGACCCCTTTGGTTGAGTAGAACCGAAGGGCTGCTAACGGGCTATTCACTATAGCCCGTACAGCTCCCGAACTTGGCCGAGCGGCTCAGTCAAGTCGAACCCATATGCCTCGGCTTGGCTGAGCGGCGCTGAAAGTCGAGCCGAATGCCGCTATTCGGCTGTTCACTCACTGCTGTTCGGCTATTCACTCACTGCTGTTCGGCATCTATGAGAATAGACCGAACAGCAGCGAGTAGCCTGCCGGAGGTTCGGCTCAGCCGATCCAGATGTTGGATCGGCTGAGTCGAACTCCTTCTGCCCTTCCGGTCCCGAAGCCACGCAAAGCCACCTGATGCAGTGTGAAATCAGCCGTACCAGCCTGAAGTGAATAGCCGAACAGCGTTCGGCTCAATTCACTTCAGGTCGGTCTTTCACTCGGCTGCCTACGGCAGCTTAGTGAATAGACCCCATAGTAGTTCAGGCACACAAGCATCAACACGGGTAACATGCTCACTAAGTGCTGCTGAACCCCCATTATAGGTAAAACATTTTCAATAGGGATGTATCGATACCGTTTTTTCGGTATCGAGTACCGATATATTTTTTATTAGTACTCACTGATATCAAGTACCGATATCGGCATTCTGAGGTAGCATGGGCCCGGCTTTCCGGCAAATCAGGAAGCCAGACGGTGAATCAAGAAGCCAGGCTGCCTGGTAGTGTTGCTAGGCAGTGTGAAGCCAGCTTCCTAGCTAATCAGAAAGTTGTGGGGCGGGTCATGAATCTGGCTCCATGCTGCCTCACGGCACTGCCAGTCAGAGGGGATCTGCGACTACTTGCCCAAATGCTCAGTATCAGCAGCGATACTAGTATTGGTATCGGTGCACCCCTCAACATAAATTCTGTACTATGCTACATTTTTAAAAATGTTTAATTATTTTTATTAGGAGTTTTAACAGAAAACAATAAGATACGCATAAACACTTATACATGGTGCACGTACCAAAATCAAACAATCAAATAGAAATATGCATTGGGAAATATAATAAGGGTTATATAAAGTTAACATCAACATCATACATAGCACTAATCAGTGTAGGGGACTAATGGCTGATCCTCTTTCAAAGATTTACTTAATAGTTTAAGTCCGTTTTAGTAAAAAACAAATCCTATTGAGATAACAATCTCTGAGTGAAGTACAACCATAGTGACGGAGAAAGTGCAACAGCAATCAAGAAGTGAAGCAGTAATAGGGGGAAAAAACGAGGGGAGGGTAAGGAGGGGGGTCGGTTTGGGGTTTTCCACGGGTCAATGAAAGATCGTTATGCTACATGTTAATCAGTGAGGGCTGCAGCATCTTTGAGTCCTGTAGCTGCTGTATATTTCTTCTCCTGTCCCTCGCAGCAGTGGGCACCCTCACAGCCAGAAGACCTCTGAGCTCCCAACTTGCAAAACACCTTTAAGATGGGCATACACTGCTTGAATTTTGTCCAAACATCAAACTGTGGGTTGCCCTGTTGGCATCACCTGGGTCAATAAAAGTTGATTTTTCAATTGACTTTTGTGGAAGGAGCTGGGTGGAAAATTGTTGGCTGAACAATGACTGCACTTGGGGTACTTAGCAGCTTGGGGTACTTAGCAGCTGTGGGTCCCACCAGCTGCTGAGTACAATAGCCAGCAGGGTAGAGTCCTTCATCCACATTCTTTAGTGTGGAAGGAGGAATCAATTGATTTTTCCTTTTCAGCCTGCGGACTGAGAAAGAGAAATATAAAGGTCTATAGCCAGCTTTAGAAAGGTACCCTTAATGGTTTGAAAGTATGGTAATTGGGCAAGTCTGTAATACCTTTTTGCATTTCATGATTGATGTTTTGCTGCTAACACTTGATGTTATGTTGCTAAGGGGGGATATCAGTATCTTGTTGCCCCAGCAACCGACTTCTGAATGCCTATGAATATATAAATGATAGGGGACATTTGGTATTTCTGTCGCACAGCAAGGCACTACTAAACAGAAGCAATGAGACAGAACATGCCACCCATTTACTACAAGGTTAAAGCATGGGTCATAAATTCCTCCCTCAATTGCTCTAAAGTAGCACTGCAACAGAATAAAACCTAACCCTGACCACTTCTTAATTATGCATCAGTGTAGAGTGAAAATCTGTCTTATCTCAAGTGATAAATCTGTCAAATCAGAGATTTGCAAATCTGTCATAGTTGGTTGCCCAGGAATACAGACGCATGGGTTGCAAATATACTAAAAACCTGTCGCAGAGACTTTGCTGGGTGAGAGGCAGCCTGATTAAAGTGTCACTTATTGAAATGTTCTGTGGAGACAGTAAAACTAAATGAACACATACTGTATATGAACATTAGCATTTGTAAGCAGGAAATAGATGCATCTATCACCTGTGCATACAAGCTGAATTGCTGCTGTTTTATTCCAATATACAGGTGAAACTCGAATAATTAGAATATCGTGCAAAGTTCATTTATTTCACTAATGCAACTTAAAAGGTGAAACTAATATATGAGATAGACTCATTACATGCAAAGCAAGATAGTTCAAGCCGTGATTTGTCATAATTGTGATGATTATGGCTTACAGCTCATGAAAACCCCAAGAACCCCAAATCCACAACCTCAAAAAAGTAGATTATTACATGCAATCAATAAAACAAGGATTGTACATAGAACAATATCGGACCTCTGAAAAGTACAAGCATGCATATGTACTCAGTACTTGGTTTGGGCCCCTTTTGCAGCACTTACTGCAATTACTTTTGCACGATATTCTAATTATTCGAGTTTCACCTGTATTTCAGTCACATATAGCACTAGCCCCCCATTTGTTTGAAATCAGCAAACAGAAGTGTTTTTTCCTATCTAGAAAGCTTGCAGTATGTTACTCTTTCTCTGTTTGTCTAGCTGTTCAGTTTATCACTGTTATCCCTTCTGTCTTGTTTCCAGGTACAGTATATTTACACTCAGATAAAATGTTATGGAAACAGGAACTAAACAAATAGAAGGAAAAAGCTGGGTACTAAGAGGAGCACAGAGAGCTGTGTCGGATGGCTTTACTACAACCTGACCCTCTCAATCCACTGCCACAGCAACACATAAACCAGGGACCTCATTATAATCCTTTACTCATGTCAGTTGCAGTGTAGCTTCTTATCTGCAGTGTGTTTAAGTGCATTTCTGTCCAAAACTAACAAAAAAAATGTTGTCTAGAATTGGCAAAGGTTAGACCCCCAATGGGGAGATTCACTCCTCTCTTTGTCATTCTGACCATTGTCATCATGAAGAGAAATGTGGAGAAAAATCAAACATTTTAAAGGTTTCCCCAGAAGAAGAAGTTGGGGGAAATCTTCCAATGAGAACACCTTTATGATGGAATTTTTCCCTCACTTTTGGGAGATTTCCCCTTACTTCCTATTGTATCTATGGGACAGGAAGTAAAGGGAAATGTCCCCTCTAAAACTAGAGACACAATTATGAACAGAGTATTTTGTACCTTTGGAAGTGGAACAAGTTGAAAGAGCTTTACTATTTTTCCTTTCCATATATTTTTTCAAACCATGCCCATACATTGCACAAGAAATATCCAGCCCCAGCCTTTGATAAGCATATACAAGCCAGGATTTTGTGGCAGATACATTAACTGGGCCTAGTGCTACTAAACTTAAAAATGTAATTGTAGCTCATGATATAAAACTTGGATGGAACTTTTATTCATTACGAGAAGAAAATATGCAAGAACAAAGGGCATAACTAATGTAGTGGTCATAGAAGTCTCGGAACTTTGAGAAATAAAACTGAAATAATAAACTGACTAATAAAAATGCAGAAAACTATTTGGACACAGTGGGCTTGAATTGAACAAAAATACTTTTATTAAATTTGTAGCACGTGATTGGGTATTCTTTGTGAAGTGAAGTTTCACCACATTCACTAAGCTTCCAGTTGTGTCTCCAGGACAGGAAATGATGTGAAGTTTCTCTAACAGAACACAGACAGAAAAAAAAGTCAGGAGATTTAAACATTCCCTTTTGCATCCCAATCTACCCCCCTCCCTAAGACACTGTTTTATCTTTAAATACATGTTAATTTGAGTCCAGAAAGTCTAAAAACCAAGCAAGTACAATTAAATGAACAAATCGTACCCTATCTTGCATTACGCATTGCTGTGGTATAGAATTTCTCAATTTGCAAAGGAAGAAACTTTTCAGGTTCCCTGATCCAATGAAATGCCGAAATCTGTGTTAAACCTAATCTGTTTCTCTTCTCTTCCCTTATGCTACTGAATTCTTTGATGAATTCCACCCACTGTTAAAACCAGTGCCCTTTTATTTTACAGAGACATCTGCTGTAATTTTTGAATGTTTCTGCACCTAGATACAAAGCAGTAAAATGGAAATGTGTTTGGAATATAAAGCTCCCAATTTCTTCTCTTATCAGTTTGGTACTAAACCGCTCAAAATCTTCTACTGCATATGAATGTTTTTAAAACAGATTGGGAATGTACTTGGAGATAAAAGAAAAAAACTAGTAAAGGCAATTAGGCCATATATATTCAAATTGGAGGTGACAGAGACCAAATTACCTCTGCATGTATGAACGAAGTAGTGTTATTCCTAGGAGAAAATACATCATAATGGAACAGACCATCATTGTAAGCCCCAGGAGGATCGCTCTGTCTTCTCCAGCTTTCAGTGCTGTCACAGTTTTCCTTTTGTCCAGAAGATCATGGTCCTTGATTTTTTGGTAAAAGTTTCTAAAATAGAATGTTATTGTTATTACTATTGTCAATTGAGTACATTGCAGATTGATAGTACAGAGAATAAGTGGCATTAAAGCAGACCGTGTATCAAAAAGTACTCTCTACTCTGTTAAAACATACAGCCTGTATAACTCTTTCTTAACTTTTAATAAAATACTTAAGAACAACAAAGCAAGATTAGACTTCTGTGGAGCTTAGACAATGCAAATGCCAGTGCCAACAGAACAGGGGGGACATTTTATGATATCCTGGTCTACTGGACATGTGGTGCCTACATTATAATCTGTACTTTCTAGAAGGAAGAATACTTATCAGCAGCACGAAGCTCATCTTTGGAGGGCTTGTGACTCACCTTGTGTTCAAGGTGTTTCTAGATTATTTATAGGCTACATTGTATTACATAACAGTACTACATAGTCTAACCTTCACTTTCATGTTACATAAGTTTTGCAGTGTGTCTAAATATGACTGTGCAGTCCAATAGGCACAAGAGGTAGACCTACTCTACTCAATATTCAGCACTCAAAAAATAGTAGTGGTCAGACACACCCCTTCTTTCCCTCTGCAAGTCTGAGTGAGGACATCTGAGGAGGGGTGTGGCTGTTACTTAACTATGCCAGCATAATGTAGTGGGAGTGGAAGGTCAGCAAGCCAGTGTATTTTAAGGCATTTCCATACAAAAAAAACACACTGCCAAAAATAACATGTGGGGGTACAGGGCTATAAATCGATTAAAAAGGTGTAAGACTTCAATTGGTCTTTAATCATCTGAATGTGAGCCAAAGGTCTTGTGATAATTCTAATAGGAATTGTTTACCAAATTCAATGAGTATTCACAGCATTCATCCTGTATCAGAGGGCTCAGTTTTAATCAGACAGAGCTCTTTATGATGCAAACCCATAAGGGGGTATGTTTATAAAACCTTTGCAGAGCTGTTTGCATCTGACTTTTAGATTTGCACTGAATTATGGCCACTAGATGGAGCTGAGAAACATACAGGGCTATTCAAAAAGGGTGAAGAGTTTGGAGAAGCCCGGAGAAGTGAACAATCTAGGCCAAAATAGCTCCTCATAGCTCAATTTGAAATGGCCATCCCTATGCTTTGCAAGAAGACTGTGTAAATGAACACTCTCTCTCTGAATTCTCTCCTCCTATTTATTAGTGTTCATAATGGCAACTCACCTGGTTAGTGTATTGTGACGTAAAGAGGCAGAGTTGGTGTGCAGTGATCTTGTTACAATGACTCACAGAGAGGGGGTCAGCTGCTTTACAACCCAGCCCCAGTGTCAGGCTGATAGGGCTATTCAAAAAGGTTGAAGAGTTTGGAGAAGGCCGGAGAAGTGAACAATCTAGGCCAAAATAGCTGATTTGGAAAAATTCTCCAATTCAGCTCACTTTACAGTTCAATTATGTTGTCCTAGATTGTTCACTTCTCCTGCCTCCCCCAAACTCTTCACCCTTTTGTGAATAACCCTGATAGTATTCCTCTGTGCTCCTCGGCTTCATCTAGTGGCCAATGGGATACAAATCTAAAATCCAGATGTTCACAGAGTGAATAGCTCTGTGAACATTTTAGAAATACATCCCATAGTGTTTTGAGAACTTTTGTCATGTATTATATGTTCATATGTTAAACAGGATAATATACAAATGATAATCAGAAATAAGACAACTTTTTAAAACCATAACACTGCACTGGTCCAGTAACTAAAAGCCAAGCATAAACATCATTATAGTAATCAGTGGCGTAACAATAGCCATAGCGACCCAGGCGGCCGCTATGGGGCCCGGGCACAGGGGGGCCCGGCCAGGACACCCCCCTGATTCCGTGCGGGCCGCCTGGGTCGCTATGTGTTCGAACGCGCCGCTGTTCATTAGTCTATGGTAGGCTCTGCACGGTCACCCTCAGGTGAGCTATGTGGGCTCTTCAAGCGGTGTAAGTAGAAATCACAGGGCCCCATACAAAATTTTGTTATGGGGCCCTGTGATTTCTAGTTACGCCCCTGATAGTAATAGAACATAAGTACCGATTATGACATATTCGTACATTGCAGATATGGACAAAACAGGACAGGAGCGCAACTACCAAAAAGGACGTAGATAGGTTTATAAAGTACAGATTGTTAATGGATCTTTGTGTGTGAACAATGCGTATATATAACACTGTTAGTAGTGGACAAAGGGACTTACGGTTCGAGGCTCCCCCGTGGTCTGTGTGGCGCCCTCCTTTGATAGGTCCAGGGTCGCAAGAGTGTCCCCGGTGGTTCAACGTTTCGAGGAATCCCTCTTTTTCAAGCCTCAAAGAAGGATTCCTCGAAACGCGTAGCCACTGGAGACACCCGACCACCTGAGACCTCTACCACCTACACCGCTACCGATACTGACACACGACGCACGTGCCCTAGCCGTGTGTAGCTCCTTCCCATTCTTTCCGTTTTTGACCGACGCGGCTCGGCCCGGCCAGCCGAGTTCGTGGGCGGCCATACGGATGCGCACCCCCAACTGACCAGCCCGTTGAACCACCGGGGACACTCTTGCGACCCTGGACCTATCAAAGGAGGGCGCCACACCGACCACGGGGGAGCCTCGAACCGTAAGTCCCTTTGTCCACTACTAACTGTGTTATATATATGCATTTTTCACACACACAAAGATCCATTAACAATCTGTACTTTACAAACCTATCTACGTCCTTTTTGGTAGTTGCGCTCCTGTCCTGTTTTGTCCATATCTGCAATTTTGAATAGACAGGGTCCTCTCCCTGTATTGAGGAGCTTCTGCACACCCTTACACAATAGCCACCTAATTGTATTGTGCCCACAGGAGTGCGCTTTATCCTTTTTTGTATTTTCCTTCATATTCGTACATGCAATTCAAATATATAGCATATAATAATGACAAGTGTTTGATTATTTATATTTAAATATTCCTTGAAAAAAATACATACTGATATAGTTATTAGAGAGATAATAGGATATCAGATAATGCCTTCTTATCTTCTACCCTCTTTATACCCTGCAATCTCACTTCTGGCATTGTGAAACGATATAAATGCCACCCCGCTGTTTTCGTTTTAATTGGATTAGATTACATCTGTCACTCTGGTACAAAGCTAGATAGCTTTAGCAAAAAATAAGATGAGGATGTAAATACAAATATACAGTACATCATGGTGGCTGCTCTCTCTCTCTCTCTCTGTCTCTGTCTCTCTCTCTCTCTATATATATATGTATATATACATACACATTTGTTTTCTTAAACAACCTTGTCCTTAACATGAAACAATCAAATACTGGTGAAGGTGTACAGCAGGTATTATAAGGATTTCTCACTAGGTCTGCAGTGGTGGATTGGAGTTATGGGTAGAGTTTTATGATTTCTGCTTTACAGACTCACCAATATGTTAATTTCTTTATGCTCAGTACCCGATTGCTTTAAATCTTAGCAATACGTTTCCCAAATGGTGAAGAAGAAAAAAGCAAAAATTTGATAATGTCCCTTTGGCGAAGGAATTCTTTTATTCTTTGTAATGTTTTAAACTGAAATTTGTTATGGTTAACATTCAATATAAGACATATGAAATATACATCATAGTGAATATTCATATCATTATTATAGCAAGTTTTACTGCTTGAATTATAAATGGACATTAGTAAATCAATTGTGAAATCTTTGCAGTTCCCTTTCAAAATGATTAAAGTCTATTTTTGTAATTGTATCAATGCACAGATTACAAATTATATAAATATTGTCCAAAAAAATCTTTTTTTGTGTGTGTTCAAATAAACTTGTTTGGATACAAAAAAAAGGTATCATGCCTCCTGGTTTCACTAAAAGATTCAAAAAATTCCTCAAATCCATAAATTATCACAGTGTACAATATAAGTGTATTAGCAATGATACTGTTAGTCTCATTCTAACCATGTGTGATATGCCATTGTGTGGTCATAACAAAATTATAATCAGAAAGCTCTGGTGCTTAAAGTGACAGCAACACATCTCTGAATTTGTGCTGACACTGTCCTTCCTTCTGGAGGGTGGCTACTTATGTTCCCCATGTATGAAGTATGGGTCTAGAAAATAATTTGAAAGTACAGCTGTATATGTAAACCTAATCACTAAAATCTCATATAACCTTAAAGGAGAATTATGAGGCGAGTGATTTTCACTCACACAATGAAACTGTCACAGGTCGGCTCAGTAGATCGGGAAGTGAGCGAACAGATACCGTCGCTCGCTCACTTCTTGATCTATCCCTGCAGAGGGCCGTGACTGTCACTCATGGCTCCCTGCAGGGATTCCCCCCTCCCCTGTCTGATCCTCCAGTGCTGACTGGCAGAACGGACGGGAGAGGGGGCGGGCACAGCTGGCTCTGCCTCTAGATAGGCAGACCAGCTGCCACTCACGCAGCTGGGTGGATCCAGACAGTATTGTCGGGATCCGTTCTGGCTGCGGCGTCTCACGGGAGAAAGCTAGTTTGTGTTCTCCCGTGACCCTTAGGAGAACTATGGGGAAAAGCCCTAACCCCCATAGTTCTCCTTTAACATGTCAATGTTTTTTTGAAAAGTAATTTTTAATCTCTTCACACTTTCAAATGCCTTGTCCCTATCTCCTGAATTTTTTTTTCTGTAGTCACTGTCTCACATGTCCTTCTAGTGAAGACTATCAGCAGCTGTGCGAACACTCATTGCACAATTATGGTCTTCCAATGTTACCATCAGGAAGATTACCCGGACCCCATGACATGAAGCTGACCATGGAGCACATACATATGGACAGAAAGTGAGTGAAACGGGCTGCAGGAAGTCAGCAGAACTGAGATTTAAAAAGGGCAAAAAAATTTTTTAAAAAGTTTTCTTCTAAAAGTAAATGTCATCCAGTTACGGTTTGCACCCACTTTAATTTTTGGTCCCCGAACAATCTTACACAAACTATGTTGCACCATCTTGTCAAGAAACCAGGTTTTACTAAAATAAGAAGATACCCTTCTAAAACAACCTAAAATTGTGATTACCCCCTCCAAATAAAACAGGTTATTGAATAGAGCCGTGTTTTATAATTATTGGTATCCTTGACTATGTTTGGGGCTTTGTCATCTGGCCCCTTAGGCCCCATTCACATGTAGCGACTTATCGCACGAATTCCGCCACGATATCGCGAGAAGTCGCCGGCTAATGATAGTCAATGGAGCTGTCTTAGCTCAATGTCGCGCGTCGCAAGTTGCTTCTACAGGACCCTTTTTTCGGCGGATTTTGCGCGATTATGCTTTTTCCTATGGAGCACGACGGAGAAGGTTGCGCTACTGTCGCCGGATCGTCGCTGGAACGTCGCCCCATCCCGGTCGCTGCAAAGGTAAGTCGCTACATGTGAATGGGGCCTTAAGGTCTGTATCTGACCAAGAACAGTTTTATTTAACCATTTGAAAAAACAATAAAGAACATCTGGTATCAGTAAATAGTCAATGTGAATTTCAGCTGTGGTTTAAAAGCTTTCTCCTAGGATCACCTACTTGGTATGCAGTGATTAAGCCATGTACTTACCCATTAACAGATTGTTATCTTTAAGGATTGAATCTGCCATTTGCATTTGGTATGCCATGGCAAGAAAAACAATTAGCATAAATGTTGTGGAAAATGAAGAAGCACAGGAAAGGTTGCATTAACTCTGACATTTTGGAAGTCCTCTCTATCCCCCAGAGCGGGAGACAGTTGAACAATGCTCTAAAGCTTTAGAGCAGAAAAAAGAATTACAAGCACGCTGCATCCAGGGATCACAAAGTATATTAATACACACAGAAAATCTGGTAGATTTGCCTCAGTAAAGTCCTGCAGACAGGTGATATTTATGCTAAATGCCTGTTTTCTCCACATGGCTGTGAGATACAACCTAGAGAAAAATTAATTAAATAAATGAAAAAGTTTTAAAAATGACACTAGTGATAAACAGAATGTGGCTATGCATGGTCAGCACTTTTGCTGTGCGTTATTTCTATCTTTGTTCTATCTATTTTTTTATGGCATTTCTCAGGAATCTTCTAAAGTCATACATTTTAGAAGAAGTCCATACTCATGAAAACAAAACAAATTCAAAATAAAATGATAAAAGCTCTAAACAGTTAAACCCTTCCCCTGCTTTTTCTGCATTTAAAGTTAATTTAAATCGTAAACCTTCACAATGAACTAATATTATTTGCTCCCTTTTGTTCTTTTGAAGCTGAACTCCAGCCTCACCTTCAACTCCTACACAGTTATACAAGCTGCTCTCCTGTACTGAAAATGCTTACTCTGATTTCACTGCACATAGTAAGTTTCTCATAGAAGCTATAGCATGTCAGGTAGAGCCTGCCTCATTTTCTGGCTGGATCAGTACCATCAAGTTCTTTCTTCTCCATCCTTACTGTCCCAGGCCCTCCCCTATTATACACTGGGTTTAAGTTCTGTCAATCATGGAGGCTCAGCTTCACATGTGGGTTTTGCCTATGGCAGTCTGCATGCAGATGCAGTCACCTAGGAACACCCAGTGCTCCAGACTGATGCCCAACCATCAAGTAATTTTGTCCTAGGGCAATAATGCTGCTCCTCCATAGATAAAATACAGTGTGTTACTGGCAGGATCACCAGGTGAAAAAGTCAAAAGAGTCTGAACAAAGAAAAAAAATAATACAGCCATTACATCCAAGGACTGGTGAGATGCAATATAATAAAAGTTTTTTCTTGTGATTAGACTTTAAAAAGGTACCTTAATGTCCTCTTATCTCTGAAATATGTTAAAGGACACTAAACTCAGGAGTTCCATCTTAAAAAAAAGCATTCAAGTACCCAAACTATTAACAACACTGTACCTTATGTGTGTATCACTCAGCTGTAGATCCTCAAATCATCTCTGAATTCATGCTGACACTGTCCTTCCTTCTGGAGGGTGGCTACTTGTGATTCCTATGGCTCCTGTGTGTGTTGCAAAGTAACCACCACTTCAAGCTTACTCCCATGATGGACAATACAATTCAATTCAAATGAGTAAACTAAACATGAGATTGTAGTCCATCACAGGAGCGAGTTTGGAGCAGGGGCTACTTTACAGCACACACAGGAACCATAGAGAACAAAAGTAGTCACCCTCCAGAAGGAAGGACAGTGTCAGCACCAATTCAGAGATAATTTGAGGATCTACAGTCGAGTGATACACAAATCAGGTCCATTTTTGTAAATAGTGAAGTTACTTGAATGCATTTTTAGTGTTTTCCCTCCTGAGTGTAGTGTCACTTTAAATGATTTTCCTGTTGGAAAATCTCTTATGTGGGAATGTTAAGAGCCTGATTATTTAGGTATGATGTGTAGAGAAAAAAAGAGTAGCAAGCTAGAGAACATTTTAAAAGCTACACATTTGCTTTACAAGCCCAGGGCTCTGGGCTTGTGATTGTATCCTACATGTGTAAACATATATCTCCAAACAGCAAACTCTCCCTGGCGCTCCGGGAGTCTCCCGCTCCCGGCCGCCAAGGAGAGAAACACTGCTGTTTCTTTTTTGTTTATTCTGACACGGAGCCGTGTCAGAATAGCAAAAAATCATAATTTGTTTGCCCATTCCAATGCATTGCTAGATTCCTATTGGCTATTTCATTTTGCAATAGCCAATAGTAAACTAGCATTGTACCCACCCTCTGCTGCAGTTCTCCATCAGGACCATCAGCAGAGGGCGGGTACAATGCTAGTTTACTATTGGCTATTGCAGATTGAAATAGCCCATATGAATCTAGCAATGCATTCCAATGGGCAACAATTATTATTTATTTTTTTCTATTCTGACACGGCTCCGTGTCAGAATAAAGAAAAGAAAAAAGAAAAATCAGTGTTTTTCTCCTGGGCGGCCGGGAGCGGGAGGCTCCCAGAGCGCCTGGGAGAGGTTTTTTTTTTTTTCGTTTTGTTTTACTGCAGGTGAGCCGCCGGACAATAGAAAATTTCACTCGGCTGCCTAGGGCAGCTTAGTGAATAGACCCCATAGTGTTCTGAATCCTGACCTGCTTGTTATTCGATCCTGAATGGTTTTCTGATTTCTGCCTGTCCCTGTCATCTGGACTCTGCTACCAACTACTTTCCTGCCGTGGAATAGTCCTTGCCTGATTCTCTTGAAGACTACAGGTACTCTTTGCATATCCTTGCTCAGTCCCTCTGTCACTTGGCCAGAGACTGTAGCATTGTGTCTACTTGCCTTAGGGGATGAGGGCTGCTATAGGTGAAGGGAAACTCATCTCCTATAGTCTCTGACCTCCAGGACAAGCATTACATTATCACAAGCCCAAAAAGTATACTGACTGTTGGTGAGTATTCGAATTATGCACACACATGTCAAGCACAGGATTTATCCTTACATTTTTCATGGTGACAGAAAAATGTTCTGAGAAGTTTGCATCCTTGTCTACTGGTCCCCTTTCGGTGTTCCTACCGCATTATGTTTTGAGGGTCTCTGTTCACTATCAGGAGAAACCTATGTAGTTTGGAACCACCCATTTATCTCTTGCAAAACCAGAAATAGAATGCAAGCCTACTGTTGTGGCAGACGACACTTTACCCACAACTGCTCCAATAAACCATGAAACACCAAAGTCTAGAGAAATCTGGTTTTGTTCCTCTAGATAAATAGATGCCAATACAAACTATTTGTTCCTGCTTGGCTTACCATTGGGTCCTTTACCCATCATCTATTGGCCCTTTTAGACTCTGGTTCTGCCAGCAATTTCATGGATAAGGATCTTGCACTACATCTCCAGATCCATCTAGCCACACTGCAAAGTCATTTTGCTATCATTGCAGTAGAAATGTATCTTCTTTCCTCAGGCCTGGTCACACTATGTACCACACCCATCACCTTTACCATTGGGACTGTACACCAGGAACCCATAAAATTCTACTTATTAGCCTCCCCTACATATTTCCTCATTCTGGAATGACCTTGGATTAGGTTCCTGGACATACAACAGGAATGTTCCTCAGCCCTGCTCTGGTCTGAGTTTGCCTATAATAACTGGCCCACGCTCTTCACCAGATGTGTCTCTTTCTACTGTGTCTATTGCTCCCATCCTAAGTTCTGCTTCTTTTCTGGCATTCCCTTGGATGTTTCTAATGATTCTTAAATACTGAGAAAAAAATTGAGCACAATAGCTGGGTTGCTGCCCATAGCAGATTTCCTACATAGTTCGGTTGAAAAATTTGAGTTTTACAAATAGAGAAAAAAATGAATGAACAGAAAACATCCTTCAGAACCCTATGCACATAAGGAAGGCAAAAAAAACCTCTTATAACTCATGGTCAATCAATTTGCTCCAATGGGAGAAAAATAATCTTCCTAATTCCCTAAGGCAATTGCTGGATCAACAATTTCTGGTGTCACTACTTATAAGTGACACCTGTTACCATATATCCAGTTATATTCTGTGCATTTAAATATGCATCCAGCATTTGTTTAATACAATTAATTGAGCTGCCTAGAACTAGTTCCTGAGGTAACCTATTCCACCTTTTTACAGCATTTACTTTGAAAAAGCCTTTCTGTATTGAAAGGGTAAACCTTTTTTTCCTCCAGACGCAATTAGTGTCCTCTAGTTCTTTGCAATGACCATAAAGTGTTTATTAAATCTTATACAGTTAAAAAGTCAGGTTAAAAAAGACACATATCCAGTAATTGAAAAATGGAACGTAACGGGTTTCTACAGCAAACAATTCCACTTTTGTGCAGTTTAATAATTCATCCCTTGCATGCACTTGACTTTGGAACATTTTATCTACTATATTAACTGTGATACATTTGTTGCAAATCATAGAATGACTGATTGGCCTTTGGTTTTGGAAGAGTGTAGATTTAGTGAGAAAAATGGATGGATTAACTCTATAATAACAATGATTAATTAGGAATTATAATGAATGTATTCCCTCTACTTTCCTGTACCTTCCCAACTTTACATGATGTATTGGGATTATTATGTGATTAACCAAGGGTGTAGTTTTGACTTATAGGTTGGATGCTATTGAGTTTAATTGTGGTTGATTAATTAAACTATCAATGACTATCAGTGTCACAATATGTCCCTACAAGTGATATTTGCTTTATGAAATATTAGGGCAATACAGTAGCACACTAATACGGGTTTAGAAACTAGTTTAAAAATATGTATTGAAATATTTATTGGTGAATAACAGAGATGATGAATAAAAAAAAGTTAGGTCTTCATGGAGGGATGATAAAAGAACAAGAGCATGAACATGTTGATGTTAACTCTGCTTTTCTTTTCGCCCATTACTTTGTTAACATTCTAAACTGCCTGTTACATGTGAGTTTACTGAATAAACTCCTAGAAATCTACATTATCAAAAATATAATCAATTTATGAGAGCTCATTGTATATGATGTGCTGTGATCATATTTAATTGCAGTAGTTTAAGCTTTTAAGAAATGTATTATTTGGCCTTGTAAGACCACCAGAGGAAAGTATTGGATCTGTCCAGGGTTCATGGACATGTATTCCACCATATTACATAATTGATTTGGTATGTACTGTCATAAATTGTTTAATTTTCTATTTAATTAACTTTCATAGTTCTTTTTTCTCTCTTCTCTTTCATTGCTTCCCTGCTTCTTCGTCTTCTTCTCTTCTCATTGCCCTAATATTTTGGTTCAATACACTTATTCCTTGAGGGACACGGTGGAGTAAGAAGGATATTGCTAAAGCTCAATATCTTGGGAATCATATCATTATGATATGACCAGTTGATTTAACAGTGAATGCTATGTTGTACAGATTTTGTTAATTATATTTGCAACCATTTTAGGACCGATTTCCTGCTGCCATCAATGTTTAGTATAACATGTGACAGTTTCCATATTTCAAATTCCTTATAGTATTGCAGTGTAAAAATATATACATACACTATCTTTTATTTTCCAGAGGAAATTTCCCAAAGTGAGGGAAATTGTCCTATTGGACAGTTGTCCCTGAAACAGGTGTCCCCATTAAAAGATTTCCCTTTGCTTATTGTTTTGGGGACAACTTTACAATTTTAGATTTCCCTTCACTTTCTTTTTCAGTGATAGTAGTCACAATACAAAAAAAAGAGAGGGTAACTCTCTCAGTGGGGACACAGACAGCAATAAAAACTTAACTGGAAAGGGAGGGTGACTGGGAAGCACATATAGTGCGTGTATCCATCGCACTCAGAGCCTCTACTCCAAAAATGGAGGGTGGGTGCAGCAGGTGCCAGCGGGTGGCTTCCGACAAAATATAAGTAAAGGATGGACACCGGCACTCCGAAGCAAGTTCAGTACGTGTTTTTTATAACATTTTTGTTGCAAGTAGAACACTCTAAACAATGTTTCGGGGTCTCATAGTATCCCCTTCATCAGGCAAACAAGTGACTTGTTTGCCTGATGAAAGGGATCCTGTGAGACCCCGAAATGTTGTTTAGAGTGTTCTACTTGCAACTAGTACATTAATAAACACGTACTGAACTTGCTTTGGAGTGCAGGTGTCCATCCTTTCCTTGCCAAAGCACATATGGCGCACTGACCTCTAGATGTTCCTTCCTCCAGCAATGAAAGGGCAGACGAGCTTCCCACTGTCCTACCACTATTTTTATCTCTTTTTCTTCCGTGTCCTTCATATTCTTGCAGCTCCCACTGGGCATCTGCTGATGACGTAACTCTTGCTTATGCGTGTTGGAGTTACATTATCTTGGCACCTGGCTCTAATCTCAACATCTTACATATGACCAGGACTGTACAACGCATGCACCACAATCAGTATATACTTTGTTTCTCTGTCTCTTGATGGTTGTAAGGTAATTAAAAAAACGTACGATCTGCCTATCTTGGACAGGCAGATCGTACTTGCTATGATCGCAAGCCCGCCCCGCTGGTTTCCGATGACTGCAATGCTAAACGGGCAGTGTGACTTTTATCTTGCGAACATGCCACAAACCAGCAGAAAATCATACAATGTTCGGCTGGTTTTCGAACATGTTCCTAAGATAAAAGTCATGCAACCTTACAGTAGCAGAGGTCGCACACCTTCCACACACCTTGCGATAATCGTACGATCGCAGGATTTCCCACGATTATAGTACGATTATTGCAAGGTGTGTGGGCACCTTATGACTTGCATTGTATGAAGGAGTAGTAAAACATAATCAGTGTGTAGCAATGCAAACCAGGAAATACAGTCATGTGTGTGCAATATATACATTGAGGGGAATATATCAAAAGGGGAGCAGACAAAATCTGGAGCAGCGGTGCATGGCAACCAATCAGAGTCTCTGTTTCAGTTTCAAATCTTAACCAAACAAACTGAAGATAGAAGCCGATTGGTTGCCCTGGACAACTGCTCCAGTTTCTGTCTGCTCCAGTTTTGATTAATCCGCCCCAGTGTATATATTATCAGCATATGTGAAGTTACCTGTAAATCTTGTAAATGGGACTTGTTTAGAGAAATTGCACTGCATTACAGTTTATAGAACACAGTAAACTCAATTACTCCAATAACACTAGAGCTGAATGATGGCATTTAGAGTATACTTTCTTTTCAGTAGGCATTCATTATCATTCTGGGACTTTTTTCATATCTCTTTGAACTAATAAAGTGTTTGCAACAAACGCAGAGGTAACCAGTGATCAGGCAATTGAACTTAGTAATGTACAATGATGTGCCTGATGATGTGATAGCTCTGGGGGAAGGGGCAGGGCAGCACAATGCTGGGCATCTATTTAAATCTTGATGTGTTACTGTCCAGGATCTTTACTGAACATAAAACTTAGCATACTGTTTACTTGAAAATGCTTTCCACAACACTTACTGCATTATTATTATTTTGACCAATTAACTAGACTGCTCAGCAGAAATGAAACAAATTGTCAATTTTCAGTGCGTCTGGTCTATTCTGAAGCTTACATAGAAACTAATGCATTATATATGTTGTAGACACAGCATTCTCTGCAGTCTGTCTCTCTACCAATGTTTTGCTTTTCTCATAGGAGGGGTCTGCCTTGCATTTCCTTATTTTACGTGATGCTCACTGATGCGTGGGAAGCATTTGCATATTGTAAGCCATTACTCCTAATGCAGACTCTTAGCTGTAATTAAATTAAGTATGCACTCGAACTGAATAATTCCCCCCATACATGCTCTGTAGCCATGCTGAGCTGAGTTGAGATCATTCTGGATGAATAAATATGCAGCTGATGTATTATACATACTATGTTTCATAATTTTATGTAGCTATAGCTTTAGTCACAATAGAAAATGCTAAAATGTCAACGCTTTGCTCACATATAATTTATTTTCATCATTTTACTATATTTTCTTTCCATAGCTACAAATAACACAGCAGATCCATAAGGCATTATACATCTTTGCCAGAAATCACAATCCTTATTTTGGTTGTTTAGAAAGTTTAATATTATGTAGTGAACAGAGGTGAAAATAAAATGAACTAATGGATATACCAGTCATGTCAGCCTGAAGAATTGTAAACTGCCTATTTAAACCACATTCAATCAATACTGTGGAATGATAAATATGCTAAGAGGACTGGCCAGTCAGGGTTTTGTAGATAGTGTGTAACTGGAAAGGGGAAGCTAACTGCATTGGAAAGGGATCCATAGTTTGTTAATTACACTTGAAAGGAAAATGATTTATGATGATATACAGTACCACTAAACTTAAAGTTACATTATCTAAAATAATAAAGGTTGTACCCATGATGTACAGACTTATTAAAATGTATGTCTATACCACACCATAAATAGAAATACCTGAGATTTTTAGGGTGTCAAGAAGTAATCACATACAACATCATTGCTAAAAGGCATATCTGTCAGTTTTAATTGCAACATAAATCATAAAAAAACACTATTAACACACATAGAATTTGATACTAATGGGGATTGTCTTTTTGTTATACCTCATTCATTGTCTATGGTGGAATAGAGTTCTGCATAATATGGTCTAAGATACCATGTCATACACTGTAGGATAAGGGCACATATGCTTGTGACAAGTTTCGTAGAACTCAGTCTACTTCCTCAGACATAAAGATGGGATCTATGATAAGATAAATGTTAATAATTACCATCCAAATTAAATTCTTGTAACATTTTACAAATATTTGCTCTATACGCTTACTCAGATAGTATGGAAAGGTCAATGTCACAGTATCATGCGTGCAGTAAAATCCTCCCCACATGGAGCTGCAGGGGGTAGCGCAGCACAAATACTGTTCAGTATATGTGCCCTTAATGTATTAAGTGGTATCTTACACCTGATTATGTGGAACTCTCTTCCACCGTAGACAGAGAATGAGAAAGAACAGCAAGACAACCTATGTGGTGAATGTGTGGGAAGTAGAATAGAAGGCCACATCAGTTTTGCCTACCAAACTTCTTTAATAAAAAGACCAGCAGTACAAGCTGAAGGGGGACTTTACTTCACCATGGGACAACACTGAAGCCACACTACAAGAAATTGTGGACCAGTTATAATGGAGCTAAGTGACTTTTAGTCTATCCTATTGAATATATATTATTGCATGACAAGGAAAGGAATAGTAGCATGTGCATGTGTGTATGGGTATGTATGCATATTTGTAGCAGGCTGTATATTTTGTTTTCTCGTAACTGTAAGTAGTTTGTATACACAGCATTCTTGTTTAGTAAAAGCATAATTAATACTACTACTGGGCCAGTTTCCTTGGTTTAACAACAAGAATTAGACAAACAAGTTAGCCATAAAAGATAAAAGCAAAACAGTTAATAGTGTTTTTTATGATAATATTTTAAATACAACTGACAGATATGTCTTTTAGCAATGATGTTGTATATGAATGTTTCCTGACACCTTAAAAATTCCAAGTATTTCTATTTATGGGTATTATATGTCTGAATTTAGGGGATGTGTTGTCAGTGCACATGAATAAGTGACGAAACACCTTTATAAAATATATGTATATACATTTGCAATATAACCTGTCCTTTCTATTTTACAATAGCTGCTTTGTTTGTTTGCTTTGGCAACATTGGGCTATGGAATGAGATCTACTAGAATTTCCTTAGACAGAAGGTTAGTTGTGTGTCTAACAATTCCAAGATACAGTGAGTATGTAGTGTAGTGATGGGCCGAACACCCCCATGTTCGGTTCGGATTCGAACACCCGAACGGCCGAAAAGTTTGAATACGAACTCAAACCTAATGCAAGTCAATAGGGGTCGAACTTTCGAAAATGATTGTCCCCTTTAAGAGTGCTTATATGTTGATAAGTTATTGGCCATAAAAGGTGTATGGGGTTCCGTGTACTGCTCTGGGGGACAGTAATCAATGAAAAAACAAAAAAAACTAAAACTTTTTTTTACTCTTAAAGTGTGCAGTTTCCCCTCCCAAACAATACCAGACCCTTTAGGTCTGGTAGGAATGTAAGGAAGGATCATTTAAAAAAAAAGCAAAAAAAAAAAAGCATAGGGTTCCTCTTAAAAGTCATACCAGACCCTTAAGGTCTGGTAGGAATTTTTAGGAGGGACCCCATGTAAAAAAAAGTGTGTGGGGTCCCCTCTCAAAGTCATACCAGGCCCTTAAGGTCTGGTAGGAATAGTGAGGAAGGACCCCATGTAAAAAAAAAAAAAAAAAAGTGTGTGGCCCTTAAGGTCTGGTAGGTATTTTAAGGAGGAACCCACCCCCAAAAATGGGGAGAAAAAAACATGAGGTCCCCCCTAAAATTTAATGCTAGCCTTGATCCGAGCATAGGCCTGGCAGGGCCAGAAATGGAATTTGTGCAGTGAACTACATAAAGACCCAGGAGTCCACAGTATTTATTGCTGGGTGAGAATCAAGGCCAGTCTCTCTAGCTGGCAGACCATCCCTAACCCCGAAACCAACCGAGTGTGTTTTTGACAATATTGCTCTTTAATATGCAGCCATCATATGATTTATTTTCTAGTTTTTTTAGTGACTAAAATGTTTACACATATGGCTAGAATGTTATTAAACACTAAACCAAATGATAAAAAAAATTATATATATTTAAAGGCCAACTCCAAGAGTTTTATTGTATTTTCTATACAGAATGGGGAATCATTAGGATATCGCTCAGATTTTTATTGCTACCTGTGTTCCTATCGTGGAGATTTCCACTCTGTCCTGTTAGCACAGTACTTGATGGAAAATCTCTCCACAGGCAAAAAATCACCACATTTTTAGAAGCATGAGGAATGTTTAGGCATTTCTTGTATGGGTGCCACAGGAATGGAATTTTTTTAATCTACTTTCTTGTATGGGGTCACAGATAGAAATACCGTTTTGAAAATGATGCCCCCCTTCCCATCTTATGAAAATTACTGTATGTACCATAGCAAAAAAAACCAAATAAACAGACAGTTATATTCTCTTGCCTTCTTGTTTTTTTCTATGTTGCCACATGCTAATGCACCTCTTCTCCTTCAACTATTCAAAATAGCTGCACAGAAATAGAGGATAAGTCATTGGTGCATTGCTTCTTGTGCGATTCTGTAGCTGGCCCACCGATGATGTTGATGCCAGGTCACTTACATGCCCTTTATAAGATCTAGTGCTGTGACATTACATGCCATCTGTTCCCTATGCAGAAAAGGACTTTTGCTTGCTGTGTAGAAGCAGTGGTATCCCTGCAGAGGTCCGATACATCCCCTGCTGAGTCAGTCCTAAAGCTCTGCAATCAGCAAAGCTCACACTCCCTGCTAATTAGAAAGATCTATCTCTGACTCTGCCGGAAAAATGTCAGACCTCTGCAGAGAGACCACTGCTTCTACACCGAGGAGTAGGGTCCTTCTCTGCAGCATGCTGGCAGGGGAAATACTTTTCTACTTAGACTGTGGCTGCTTTCTAAAAAAAAAGTTCAAGTCTTTATACAACTTTTGTTTTGATGCACCTGGAATACACACACACACACACACACATAAGTCATTATATAACATTTTTTTTGGTGCACCTGTAATACACACACACACACACACACACACACACACACACACACACACACATATATGGATATAGATATATAGATATCTATATCTATATATATATATGATTTAAATCAAAAAAGTAAAATTGAGCTTTAAGGAACAGCGATCAACAAGCTGCTAAAAAATGAAAAATGAAAGCAGGAAATGATATAAGCTGATGCCAGCTGGATGCTTTCAACTCTGCATCTCTACAACTCTTCAAGCTGTTTAACATGTGTGTTGTGAATGTAAACTCAATGGTGCACCTCCTGGATCTAGCCAGTGTACTAGAGCAACGATATTACAATAAAAGAACACAGAATTTCTCACAAGCATGAGAAATGATACTGAAACTGCTAGCATGCTTGCCTGCATCCATGCTGGTGAAGAACATTGAAACAAATATTACATAATTCCTTCGAATTTAATTGCTGCTGTTTTAGTTCATTCAGACACGGCACAAAGAGCGCCCATCTGACATAGCCATTAGTGTACGGAAGTTCATTAAAAGCAGATACACAGTAATTTCCTAGTAATGGGTGAACAGCACACATGGTACGTGGACCACAATAATCAAAATGAATGCTCCCCCCACGACTGCAAGTTCTCGCTATTTTTAATTAACTAATTGTTGTTTGTTGATTTTGAAAAAAAGACTTATTTACTGTTTTCATAGATTATGTTCACAAAAAAAAAATACTTCTACAGAACTTTTTTTTCTAGATATTGATTACTTGTGTAGATAATTAGTTTGCTACAATTTTCTTTGTAATTTAAACATAAGTTCACACAGAGCAGTATTACAAGGGAAACAAATAGTTTCTTTGTTACCACCCTGCTGGTATACTTTTCTTAAAGCGTTTGGAAGTCTTGTGTTTCTTTTTAAAGTACTGTATCTTCATGTTTTTTTAACTGATTTTTGCTTGGAAATGCCTTAAAATTCCCTTTTGTTTTAGGCTCCCTTCAAATTATCCTGTTAAAGGGTAATTCCACTTTCCCAGGCAAGTTTGGGAAAATGGTATTACCCCACCAAACTTCTCCCTCTGCCCCCTCTCACTGCTCTTACCTTTGAACAAAGGCTACTTCCACTTCACAGCTCTGCACTATATATTTTAAATTACACTTGCAAATGGTGAGCACTCATTGGTCAGCATAGTCACTTGACTGTGCTTACCAATAAATGCTCTGCATTTGTGAGGGAAATTTGAAATTCCTAGCACTGGGCTGCGACAATGCATACAGTGTACGGGCCATACACAGGGAGCTGCGGAGGGGAAGCAGCATTCATTCAAAGGTAAGAGCAGTGGCGGAACTACCGCCGGTGCAGCCGGTGCGTCCGCCCGGGGCCCAAGACGGTTGGGGGGCCCATGGGGGGGGGCAAGAAAAAATCTTGCACCGGGGCCCTTTGTTTCTTAGGTCTGCCATTGGGTAAGAGCAGTGGGAGAGGGGGCAGATTGGTAGGGCTAATTCCATTTTCCCAAATTCACCTGGGAAAGTGGAATTACCCTCTAAAGCAATGTAATACAGTGCATAACAGTGTACAGCTTAAGGCAGCCCGATAAAGTGTCTCTATATCCCACTTTTTTTTTAGTTATTTATAGAACAGGAAAATGTTTTTCTGCTATTCAGGGCCCTGCTGGAGAGATTGCACCTCACATCCCATTTAGGGGACAACCTGTTCCTAGACAAGAAGAGAGGGAAAATCTGCAATAGGAAAAGTAAAAGAATCTCTTCAATAGAGCATCCAATAGCAGTTAAACCTGACAGGAGTTCTAATCAATCCCCCCTTCCAAAATGAGTTTTGGTTATACATACACTTTATATTGAATAGGCTGACAGTGCATCTTGATGTATTAAAAACTGGAAATGCACCTTTTTTATTGCACTGCACATCATGTGTATTGTGGTACCCTGCGGTGCATTGACATGTTATAGTATGAGGCACGCAAAACAAATGGCAAATGCACTCATCAACTCATAACCAGTTTTGAAGCAAGGTGCACATGGAAGGGCTTTACAACAGCAAAATGTTTCCCAGCATGCAAAAAAAACCTGTGTAACCGCTAAGATTAAAAGCAGAGGTTTTAGATACACGAACCTGCACCCAATTTTATCTTTTTCTACACGTGCTCCAAGATGTGAGGTGAGTGTGCTGGGAAACTTTTTGCTGTTGTACTGTATAAAGCCCTTCCATGTGCACCTTGATTCAAAGCTGTTTATGAGTTGATGAGTGCATTTGCCATTTGTTTTGCTTGACTGATTTGGTCCAGTGACACACTGGGGGTCGTTGTGATGTGCAGAGTCCCTTGTGTGTCCCTGTGTCTTTAAGGAGGTTGGGCTGCCTCCTGGCGAACCTGCACCCAATTTTATCTTTTGCTACATGTGCTCCAAGATGGAGACTCTCATAGGATAGAGTAAGGACCTCACTACACAGAGGTGCCTTGACAAGGTGGTGCGGCTTTCACATATTCTGCAGAAGACGTGTATCTAAAACCTCTGTGTTTAACCTTAGCAGTTAGACAGGTTTTTTTGGCATGCTGGCTGGTGAAAGTGCTGGGAAACTTTTTGCTGTTGTATAGTATGAGGCACCACACCACAATGTAGTAAGTGCATTGCCATGTGTGGGCAGTAAAATATGTGTATTACTGTGCATTGCTGCAAGGCACTAATCTGAGTAGCCCATTAATGGAAATGCATTTCCTGCTTTCCACACCAGCGCTCTTTGCTGGCATAGGTGAGTGAAAAGCACACTCCTCATCACAAGTATCCTCACATAGACTTGTAGTGCTAATGACCAAAAATGATTCAGTTTGCTCTACAATTCATCTTAACTGTTGTATGCCACTAAGCCAATGACTTAAACAAGCTAGTTTCTTTACAATTAAAGCATTATAACATTTTTGGAATGCAACGTGCCCTGTCCAACATTGTTCTCAGAAAGACTTCATTCTGACAGATATAATCCTAGTGATTTTTGCAAGAAAAGAATGACCACAATGCCCCTTTGTTTTGATATTTTGAGTCTCTGCATATTATTGTACAATCATGATACAATCACCTTAGCAGGAAAAACATTAAAGTCAATAACATTGCTGTCAATTAAACAACAACCAAATATTCTCCAAACAAAGTGCAGCCAGAGTCAATGTTTACTAAATATACTCAAAATCAAAGGACTTAATGAAGAACTCTGGGCAAAACTTCATTTAACCCTTGCAGTGAGGCTACCCCCAAACTGCAAGGGTAAGCTGCTCATTTTTGTCTAGGTGCTTTAAAAAAAAAGTTACACTCACCTGAACTGCAGAGCCAGCCTGTTCTTAGAGTGGCCTCTGTCCCCCTCCTCTGCAGCAGTCTAAGGGCCTGTAAATCTATCAACATCTATACACAGTGTATAGACATGAGAACACAGAGAAACATTTGAATGTTCTGTAGGAGGAGACAGGCTTCAGATACCAGAGAAGCAGGGAGCCAGCTCAACAGTTTTAAAGAAAATAATTGTTTTTAGCACCTAGACAAAATTGAGCAGTTAACCCTTGCAGTTGGGGAGGTAGCCCCACTGCAAGGGTTAATAAAGTTTTCTTTGTTCTACAATGAAGCTTCTTGTTTAAGCACCTTCTGTATAGGGTGACAATGTTCTGTCCCCTAACACCTCCTATATTGCCACTCTGTCATATAGGCTTCCAGTGGAGACACATTATGCAGAAATGGTCCACTGTTATCACGATCAGGAAACCCATCCTGAGAAATGACATACAACCCTCTTTGCAGCGCATGCATGTAGAAAGAAAAATGTTTCTATAAGGCAGTAAATGGTTAGTAGCACTAAGATGCAGAAGAGGATGAAAAAAAAAATGAAAATGTTATTTTGCTGATACACTGTGCTTTAGCAAATTAAATAGTGAAAATATCAACAGTCATTTCGACACCTTTCAATGCCAAGGACTTTTTTGCGTTTTTGCACACATGTTATAATCCACATTTTAAGCTTGAACATTGATTTTAAAAATCCCAAAATTATATATTTTCTGAAAACAAAGACCGCCGCTCGCACTGTCTGAAGATATGGAGCTTCTCGAGCGGCCAAGCAGGATGATGGTGCAGGGACATGCGCAGTAGAGATGTTTGGCTGGGAGAAGAGGAGAAACTCAGTGTAAGTCAATGCACGCCGGGAGCGTGCACGTCAGACAAACACCGTGGGACACATAAGACACAGCAGTCTGCGTTGGATCAAAGACAGGCACCAGCGCTGGAGGGATTTCTGAATACAAGTGGAAGGAAGAAGATGATCGGATCAATAGGCATCATTTAGGGAAAGTCCTTAAAGCAGCATGGCAGGGGGAGGAAAAGATTTGTGACTTTATTGTCCCTTTGTTAATTTTAGTGCCTAAAAATACAATATAATACCCATTTTTTTTAATTTTGAAAGATGAGGTTACGACAAATAAGTAGATACCCAACATGCCCTGTTTAAAAATTGCGTGCGTCCGTGAAACGGGGACAAAATACAGTACCCCAAATTGTCCATAGGCAACGCTTTAAAAGACAGTACAGGTGATCAGTTTAGAGATATCCATCCATGAATACTGGCCCTAGAATTATTGCTCTCATGCTGTGATAACTAACATGTATAGCGCAATCGTCGTTTTTGTACGTAGGCACACCAAATGCATGTTCACGTTAATATGCCCGCCCTCAAGGGGCGGGGGACTTTAACAATGTATTTTTTTTTACTTTTATTTTATTTCATCTTATTTTTTATTTTATTTTTTAACTTTACTTAATTGCTATCACATAAGGGGGCTTACAAGCCCCCTATGTAATAGCATGCTAGTGGTGACAGGTACTCTTTAGGTGACATTACATGTCAATTAGACTCCTAATGTCACCTTTTTACTCCAAATAAGCTATTGGAGCGCAGGCTGCGCTCCAATAGCTTATTTCCTGGCTTCTGCAGCCGAGCAATGACATAATGCAATCAAAGTCACTTCTGGTCCTATACAGCAGGGAGGAGATTGGTGAAAAGATGTCTCCTTCCCCACTTCCCACCAAAACCCAAGATGTTGGTTTTGTGCCAAAAGTCAATTCGAACAAATTTTCGTGGATTTGGACATTCCAGCATCATTGAAAGACAGCAGTAGGAGGAGCAATAGCCGGCCTTTTATTGGTTGTTGCAATATGAAATAGCCAATAACAGGTTGGCTATTGCTGCCACCCATTGCCTGCTGTAAATCTGCAGAAGAGTGGACCTGATAGTGAAAGTTCTCTCTCAGGTCCACTCCTCTGCTGATTAACAGCATGCAGTGGGTGAAGCAATAATCATCCTGTTATTGGCTATTGCAATTTGAAATAGCCAATAGCAGGATGGTTATAGCTCCCGCAGAGGAGTGGACCTGTGATAAAAAGTTATCTCTCAGGTTCTCCTCTCCGGATTGACATCAGGCATGGGCGGGTGTATTAGCCAGTCTGCTATTGGCTATTGCAATTTGAAATAGCCAATAGCAGACTGTTTATTTCTCGCCCAATGCCCGATGTAAACAAAGATTCAGCGAGGTGGAGAGCTGTGTTTTTTCTTGTGTTGTTCGGTCCGCAGGCGTCCGGCATCGAGGATCAGAAGGATTATTTTGCTGGATGACGTGATCGATGCTGGATTTACATAGTGGGACTTCTTTTTGTTTTTGTCTTTGTTTAATAAAGGAGTTGTCAAAAACTGTGTTTTGTGTTTATTTATTACTAAATGTTTATTTGGTGAATGAGTGGGGGTAACAATTACAGATGACATTTGATAAAGGCCCCAAAATTCCTATAAGCCCTCCTGCCCACAGACTCCCCCAATGACTGGGCCAGGGTTGTGATGAGTGCCTTGTCCTCATCAACATGGGGACCCCACCCTACCCTAAAGCAGGGGGGGGGGGCGCAAGCTCGTACACCCCCCTTTCCTGCTTTGCTAGGTCACTACCCGGATTCAGGGTCTGGTAAGTGATTTTAGGAGGAAGCACACACTTTTTTTTGGGTGTGGAGCCCGCCCTTAAAATCCCTACCAGACCTTAAGGGCTGGTATGAATTGGGGGTCGGGGACCCGTCACTGTTTTCTCATTAGTTAATTCAATGAAATTGAAGTTTTTTTGTTTTTTTTAAAAAAGCCATACGAATGTCCAAAACAAAAATTAATTTCTGTTCTGAATACGAATAACAAGTGGATCCGAATATAACGAAAACAAAACAATAAAAATGGATCCAAAACAAAACCAAACACATTTTTACCAGGTTTACATGTCTACTGGTAAGAACACCACATTTACTGTATATCAATAACTAACCAAACTAAAAAAAAAGAGAAAGATTAAAAAAAAAGAAAGATAAGATTTAGAATTGAATTAAAAAGCAAAGCATATGCGTTTGGAAAAAAGAATGTGAGACTAGAAGACAAAGCAAAGAAAGAAAAACAGTAAATGTAAATTGCATTGGTAGCACTGAAGAGAGGTTAAAAACTAATGCCCCCCGCATTAGGGTTGGAAGAACTGTGGCGCATTCCTGCAAAGTCAAATCCTTGTATAAAGTGAAAACAACAAGCATGTGAACACTGAGTAAACTGGAAAGCCAATTTGCTACTGTGTTCAGCCAGTATTACAGGGATAAGACATTACAGGCTATAAACAAGACATGGGATGAATAGTGGATGTACAAGTCTCTTTATTCATTCACAATGTGCTCCTCTAATTTCTCCACTAGGGACTACATTTTACAGATCACCACTAACAATTCTGCGTGGACATATTGGGGTTGATTTACTATAGGAGTAGAAATCTGTTATTCTTTGCAAGGTTACACACACCACGGCCTGCATTTAGCAGTCTATTCATAAAATACAGGCGGCATTGTGGAGCCTGTGGTACCTAACGGATTCTTTCTGCACACAGCAGAGCACTTTATGAGTGGAAAAGAGGCTATTCACATGACTTTGACTGGTCACATGACCGGGTTCTTATGTATGCTTTTCTTTATTCTTATCTCCCTTTCAAAAGAACAGAACTCCGCTTGATTCAGAGTCCCAAAGCTAGTGGATAACTAAGCATATTTGGAGCACACATCCCTGTGCTTTATAAATGTGTGCCCATTCTGAATATCAAATTGTGTGAATTAAAAAAGAATGAGCTTGATGAAGGTGACCTTGTGAGGCCCCGAAAGCGCTTGCATTTATGACAAATATGTGTCAATAAATCTGTCCCTTCTTCATGTTTACATTGGAGTGCTGGTGAGTCCTTGGACTTCATACCTAACAGGTGTGGCACAATCGTTGTTTTTTTACATAGGGACACCCAACGCATGTTTGCATTACTGTGCGCGTGGGGATGGGGAATTAAAAAATGTTTTGGGTGCTTTTAAACATATTTTATTTAACTTTATTTTTTAAGCTTTTTTTATGTAACTTCATTGTTATCACAAAAGAAGAGTTCACAATCTCATAGCATATTGGAGGTGACAGGTTCTCTTTAAGGTGACATTAGGGATCTAATGTCACCTTTGCACTGAAATTAAGCTGATGAAGAACAGATTGTGCTTCATCAGCTGCTTCCCTGTCTTTTCTAGCTGGGGAATGACAGCTCAGAAACCAGGAGTGATGCAATCAGTGTCGCTTCCAGTTTCATTTAGTGAGGAGGAGATCAGTAAATGGACATTGTTCTCTCTCCCCGCTACCTGCTCACACACGTGATGCTGATCCCGGGCCAGAAACAAGGCAAAGGGTGTCAGGGGGCATTGTTTACTGGCCTGTGGAAGTGATCTGGTGGCTTTTCAGCTGCCAGAATCACTTCCTGTGTAAAGCCAACTGGTAAACAGACTAGCCCCCGGGTGTCTGTTTACAGGGTCCTGCTGACAGCAACATATGGCATACACTGCTGGCAGCAAAAGGGTTAATCAGCATTTTATGTTGCACAGAAGTGGATGATAGTGTCTTGGAAAGTTTTGGAGGTCAGAATGGGCAGCCTGTCAACAAAGCAGCAATCAGCCCCTTATGCCTGTGAGGGTCTGTTCACAGTAGTGTGTTGCGGTAATGTGCAGTGAAAGGCAAATTTATACTGTGTATTTTTGCAACACACAGTAACACATGAAACAGTGTGGTGCATTGTAGTGCAATTTACTTTAAATGGCACTCCAACACATCTACACAATTCGCTGCAACACTGTTGCATTGCAGTGGACCACAAAGTACAGATGTGAGCTATCTGTTGTAGTGCATTGCATTTTAAAAAAAACTGTTAAGTTTTAAGTGTGCTGTATTTCATTGAAAGTCCATTTAAAATTGTGTAAATGGGTCCTAACAGCAGAAAACTATGGATTTACTAAAGGAGAAAACATGTTAAAGGAGAAAACATGAAAACATGTTAACTTTGCAAGGAAATGTTCACTTTAAAAGGGAATTTTTACTTAGGGTTGTGAACATGCCTTACTGCTTTAGTAAATCAGCCCTCATATGTTTGTATGTATGAAGTAGTCCAAATGGAATGGCTGTTTGGAAGGCCTGCTTGAAAGCAGGCACCCAATTGGTGTTTACTGATACCCCTTTTAACACAATCTCCCCCTCTCCCTTAATCCTGACCCTGAAAATGACTTTACTTAAGGGCTTAATTAGCTGGCTTCTATGACACACATATTGTAAATGGGATTGCAGGTGATCCGTATGGGGCTCGTTGTAGGACCTACAACTTTATTCTGCAATTCACAGTCAGGTCTTTAGTAACTACTTGTCAGGGCTCCTATGTGCTTTTACTATTTATTCAGTGGTTAGCTGCCAACTAGTTATAACAACAACAAGAGTTATACTCATATATCAGGTGTCATTGTCACTTGTCATAAATCATGCTCCCATTTCAGTAGTCTGTCTCACATATCAGTAATCCGCCTTCTATATCAATAGTAATGCTTGCATGTCAGAAGTCTGCCTCAATGTCACTAGTCATCCTCATATGTCAGTAGTCAGCTTTGCATGCAAAAAAATCAGCTTCCTATGTAAGAAGTCTGTCTCGTGTGTGAGTCTCGCATGTCAGAGTTAGGAGTCATTCTCACATGTCAGCGTCAGGGGTCATGAGTGTCTGTTCATCTCACATTCTTCCCCTATAAGCACCTATTCTTTAGTGTTTGTACTAATTAAAGTTTATTTAAACCCAAAACCAAAAAAAATGATATATTATAGCTTAGAGATCCTTAGATGTGATGGCTGCATTTGTTTTCCTTTTCAGGCTTTTGTTCCCCTTATTTTCACCTGATGATCCATTCAATAACACACTTCCTGCCTTAGGGTGGCTCCATTCTATGGGGGAGCAGCAGAGCCACCGTTGGACAGCAGTATTGTCACCCTGTGGAGAGGGTAGTGTTAGATGGACCAGCAGATATAAATGGACTGGATTAACAAATTATAGCTGAATTCCAGCTAACATTTTTGAAGCAGTTACAGCAACCATTTTGTTTTTTCTTCTTTTGGGATAAAGGTTTTATATACAAGAATAAAAGCTGACCATTTTAAGCACCCCTGTCAGTGTTAAATAGTTTGTTTTAATCCTCTATCTGCCACTTTTGATGGACAGCTTGCTTTGTTCAAAGAAACTGAAAAATAACAAGTTTACCGGCGGGATCCCCAGGTGAAAATAAAAGGAAAAAAAGCCTAAAAAAGAAAACTAATACAGCCACAACATCTAAAAATTTGTAAGCCGCAACATATTCTATTTTTGCTTTTGGGTTTAGATATGTTTAAACCACTCAATGTCCAGTTGCTAAGATGATTCTCCTGTGTCAGCACTGAAACTGTCTTATTTCACTTATTTCACTTATGTCTGCACTCAATCTTAAAAAATGCTGCATTCTGTAGTATGTCATAAAATAAGCACCGTATCCAGGGGCCTAGTAAAAAAAGGGAAGTAACACATTAACCCAATAAGGTTAGGCCACACAGATAAGATTTTTTTGGTTAAAAAAGTGCCCGCTTTCCAACAGGACACTCATTTTTATATAGACAAGGACATCATTTTTAAGATGAATAGTTCATTACAGTTATATGCTCTTTTTTTGATAGGTTTTCTATAGAGCAATATATCTATATGATCAACACAGCCTCAGTGCCTTTTATAATAACTCTGTTTTCTAAATATTCTTTTTTTCCGTATGTGTAGCTGTGCGGTTAAAGTGATGTGTATTCACACTTAGGGGTCTATTCACGAAGCAACCAAAGGATCTAGCCGGCTAGCTACGGCCCCAGGACCCCTTCGGTTCAGTAGAACCGAAGGGCTGCTGTACGGTCTATTCACAATAGCCCGTACAGCTCCCGAACTTAGTCGAGCCGAAGGCATATGCCTCGGCTCGGCTGAGCCGCGCTGAAAGCCGAAGCTGGCTGAGCGGCCGGCCAGACAGCCTGCTTCTAACAGCTGGGCAGAGCCAGCCGTGATCTTACGGCTGGCTCCGGTCACTTGCAGAGAGATAAGCGTCCCTGGTTACCAGCTAACCAGGGACACTGATCTCCAGACAGCTAACTCTCCCGGGCGCTACGGGAGTCTCCTGCTCCCGGCCGCATAGGAGAGAAACACTGCATTCTTTTTTTTTCTTTATTCTGACACGGAGCCGTGTCAGAATAGAAAAAAATTAAATAGTTTTGCCCATAGGAATGCATTGCTAGATTCCTATTGGCTATTTCAATTTGCAATAGCCAATAGTAAACAAGCATTGCACCTGCCCTCTGCTGCAGTTCTCAATCAGGTCCTCCGGCAGAGGGCGGGTGCAATGCTAGTTTACTATTGGCTATTGCAAATTGAAATAGCCAATAGGAATCTAGCAATGCATTCCTATGGGCAAAACTATTTAATTTTTTTCTATTCTGACACGGCTCCGTGTCAGAATAAAGAAAAAAAAAGAATGCAGTGTTTCTCTCCTATGCGGCCGGGAGCAGGAGACTCCCGTAGCGCCCGGGAGAGTTTTTTTCTCTTTCTTTTGACGGCAGTAGAACCGCCGGACAATAGAAAACTGTTGGGCGGAGCTAGCTGTCATTGCTAGCTCCGCACAATTGTTTTCTATTTATTTTTTTGTACTTTTTAAACTATTTTTCTGTTCTGCTCGGTCCCTCAGAGGGACCGAGCAGAACAGCCGAGCCGAATGCCGTGTGGCGGCATTCGGCTATTCACTCATTGCTGTTCGGCATCTCTAAGATTTTGGGCATGTTCGGCCGACCTGAAGCCACGTGAAGCCACCCGATGTACGGCTGATTTCAGCTGATGTACGGCTGATTCCAGCCGCTATACGGCTGAAATCAGCCTTACCAGCCTGAAGTGATTAGCCGAACAGCGTTCGGCTCACTTCGCTTTAGGTCAGTTATTCACTCGGCTGCCTATGGCAGCTTAGTGAATAGACCCCTTAGTTTTCCCCTACGCTATTATAAAAGGTTGAACTAACATTCCAGCCGGACTACAGGTGGCCCACAATCCTAAAATGTGTCATATGCTGACACATTTAAAGGACACATCCAAGTGAAAGTGTGGTACTATTGGCCCTTTGGCTAGGAATTTTTATTTATTTACCAACTTCTTGACAGAAAATTCTGGCGGAAGGCATGGATGTCTCATCAGATCTTTGCATAAGAGCCGAACAGACCTTAGCCCAAGAAAGATCACAGTGGAGTGAAAAAACACATTAAAAAAAATAAACTTGATGAAAGAAAACAAATCAACAGCAGAGGGCCAAAAATATGTGACTTGGTGTACAGATTTGCTGAAGGGTATATAATCATATTACAGCTTGTAAAAGGGTCAGCAAGAACACATTAATCGCTATACAAGTATACTTTATTAGAAAAGAAATAAAGCGTAGTAATGTTAGAAAACCAAAATTGTTGTTATAGCTGTTGGGATAAAATCACACACAAAAGCATTATTTTAGGTTAAGAGATAAGCAGCCAGTGCTGCGCAATGAAATAATGCTCACTAGATACTCCCATTATTGTTATATATGACAACACTGTAGGTGTGAGCATTCCAAATCGCGGAACTGTGTATGTGTTTACTCATTTTTCATGGAAATAATCAGATCTTGACTCAAAAATGTAACATGGCTTAATCATAACCCCCATTTGGGGGAGGGGAGGCATCAAGTACTGCTTTCTGCAAGTACTTGCTCCTAGTTCCATATTTGTCTCCTAGACGAAGACAACATACCCTCTGCCTAGTCCCACCAATCCCCTGCCCGCAGCCTGCTGGGGTATATATTACACATCCCTTCAGCCCTGTATCACACATGTGTAGTAAGGTGCTGCCTGCTGCAAGTCATTGGGAGGGGGACATGCCAGTTCCATGGTCTAAGTGCCTTATATTTATAAGTGCCTTATAAGTCCCTTATATTTTATCAAAATCGTTCAATTTCTCATGCCATTTAACTGTCCAATGTTATGAGAGTTTCTGTGCAGTCCTATAGCTATACAGTATGTCAATATTCAAGTGAATTTTAGAATTCTATTTAAAGTGTATGTCCAGGCAAGACTTTTTTTCTTATGTTTGGATAAAGTGAAAGAGGGTTAGAACTAGGGATGCACACATACCAGTTCAGATACCAGTGCTGATACTTGGAATTTTCATGAGAACTACCAGGCTTGCAGTGGTCCCAGCTGCAACAGGGCCCTGGGGCTCGACCACTGTCATAAAATCATTAGTCTGTCTTAGAAAAAACTGTCACATGACAATAAACAAAAAATATATCAGTAATTGGTATCTCTGAGGACAAGTATTGATACTTGTACATGGTCTGGAAAAAATGGTATTGGTGCATCGCTAATATATAAAACAAATCATACATTTAAACAGAGATGCACAAATCCCAGGAGCCCCATAGCCAATGCTCTTTAAAAATGACAGCTGCCTCCTAACTTTTGAGTTTTTCTCTAGTCTAGTAGCTGGAAAAGTATCAGTACTTTTACTTGTACCAAGTATGTACCTAGTTAGAACCCCTTTCAGCTAACTCTCCAAGAACCCTGATAGCAGTATAAACCCAACAGTAGTTATAATCCCTCCCTGCTCTAATCCACAACTAGAAAACAAATATTTTTGGCTTGTCATGAATATATAATATCATTTTGTATGTTCAGCTAAAATGGCAACAATACTTTTTATTTTATCCTCCACATCATGAACAAAAAAATCAGAAAAAACCTGGACCAGTACCAATTTAATGTTATGAATATACTGTATTTACAGCTACCCTTTGTTCTATTTTTTTTAAGTACATTGCCCGCTAGCTTTTGTATCCTTAACAGACTATTGTACAAAAGGGTTCCAAAGTAATTTTAAAACATTTAAACATACTGCAGGATCAACATTTCAAAATCATCATTTGAACTCAGGCCTTCATTAAACCAATGATGTTAAAGACCTGTATGCTTTTGTTTTAATGATCACTTCCCATTAAGGCCAACAAATAGTGCAATGTATTCAATACTTTAACATTCAATGCTCATTTAGTAGAACCTAACCTTTCAAAACTTACTTTAGTAATAGCCATATACTACCATGTTAGTTATTTCCAAATTAGTGTAATGCCTTTCTAAATGTTAGCCTATTCTGCTGTTTTAATGTTGCATGTAACCTTGGAATTTAGTTTTTTTTAAATTAATGTAAGTACATTGAAATATACAGCTGGACATATACCAATGCTATACCATCAGAATAGATATGGTCACAAAGAAAACTTCTCTATTGTGCTATTATTTAACTGTTAATCACTTCTCATATCATGTGACTGGTTATGGGCTTTGCAGCTAACTGAAAACAATTGTGAACTGTAGTGGATAATTAAGACTCAAATAGCAGCTTGCAATCACTGTGATAAGTTGCAAAGTCAACAACTAACTACGGGATATTAGTGGCGATTCTTGAAACACAGCTGTGTGAAAACAAAATGTAAGACTGTTTTATACATGTTAGGCTACGTGCATGACTTTTCAATCTTGTACTTACTTATGGTGACTGTAAAAAGATTCAAGACTGACGCAGAAAAATAAAATTTTCTATATAAGTGTGTGACACTCCACACGCATGTGGATAAGATATCACAGCAGTGGAGCTCAAGAGAATGTCATGACATTGAAAAACATTTTTTAATGGGTTTCATTTTTTTTACCCAAGCTCAATTCATCATTGCTGATAAATAGGAAATTAACATAAATGATGTACTAATGATTGTTTTGTAGACAGCTATGGAGAGATTGCCTGACAGGCACTGAAATGCAGAGGATAACGTTTCTTTAAAAATGTTTTTTTTTTCCTCCATAGATTCCAGTGGAAAAGCCTGTAGAGATACAACCTCTCCATTGGGGCCTATGGAGAAATGTTTTGTGGCCCACCAGCTTAAGAAGATGGCTATAGCACTGTTTAGGTTGGCATAGACCATGGCGGATGAAGAAGTTGACCGCCTAACCTCGGGTCTGCAGTTGGAGGTATTGGAAGATGGTGGAAGAAGTGGACAAAACATCTTTTTAAAAGTAAACTTATCCTTTAAAGATCATGTTGGGTGAGGGAACTGTAAGAAGGTCTGAGCACTGGTTTGTAAATGATTCCTATGATAATATATATCTGTCTCAATGGTGACTGTGACAGATGTGCAATACCTGGTGATACTGATGTGCCTGATTAATTAGTGCTGCATTTTCGGGGCTTGCTGGTTTAACATTTTTATTACAGAACTCCTTGAGGCAGACCTCTTATAAAACAAAAGAAAACTTGAGTAAAAAAAATAAAAAGTAAATAACATTCTTCCTTATTTCTTTGGGCTTGTACAGAACATTTCTCATTGTATCCTTTAAGTCATATCACTATAGCACTGCATGTTTTTTTTACTTGCAGAGATCGGGAAAGGGTTAGAACATATATCATGTTTTAAATGAGGATATTTTTATGCAAGGATCTAAAGGTCCTGCTGGCACTTTTAACTTTCTTCACTCGACTAGAAAAAAAAAAGTGGTGTGTGCTAAAAAAAATTCCAATGTGCCTATAGAATTGAATGAAATGTCACTTGTAACATTTCAATAAAGTTCTAAAGAAAAGTATGCAGTGCAAAATGCAGGGTTGGCACATGGGCACTATGTCAAGCACCGCACACCAACCGATGTGCACTTTGCGCAGCGGTTGGTGTGAATGGACCCATAGTTTAAAAAATGCTTTATATGAAACCTTTGTTTATTAAAAAAACAATGGTATAATATTCTGCCAATAGCAAACATGTACAGTACTGCTGTCGGTCACACCTGTAGGCTATTATTAAATTACTCTCAGGCATACATAACAAAACAACATACTATACAACACGAGTAAGAGAAAGTACATTTTTTCTAAAAAAGATTAACACATTTTCATTATAGTTTATTTAAAGAATTGTATTTAATTCCTTTTTTTTTTACATAAGTTAAACCCAGTTTACAGCTCAGGTAATATAAACATGTGTTGAATGAGTAACTTTTAACCAGTATTAACAAAGATGAACATCATAAGAGAAAAGATCAATTGCAAAGTTACAAAATAAGAGAAGTGAAAAGGCACATACCTTCTTTCATCTGGTCTGTATGATGAGGAGGACCGGCCACTGGTCCAAATAAACATCTTAGAGTGTGGTCCAACTTTGCCTTTCCCGACAGCGATGGGCTTGGCAGATTGATGTAGTGACCTGAGAGACGGATATTTTGAGTCACTTCTTTGAAGAACATGTTGACAATCAGTGCCCATTGCCTAAACACTGAACAATGCTACTTTATCTTTCCAGATAACACTCAAAGGATTCTCAAAAGAAGAGGAAAATTCCCTGATTAGTAAAAGCGATATGTAAAATAATGGCTCTCCTCCTCTCTTTGCAGTTTTAATTGGCAGTTCTATCTCTTGCTTTGATTTTCACACATTCAATTCCATGAGCGTGAGATAAGGCACCCTTTATTTCTGCCATAATAGATTTGCTACTGAATACGTAGAAACAGCAGCGACCTAGTAGCTGTAAAGTCATAATCCTCTGGGCTTTTAAGAAATTGTCATTTTGGATGCTACAGTTTTGTGTTTCATATAATCCGCCTGTTTTTCTTCTAATTCTTTGTTTCCTGAGTAGAAATGTATCCAATGTAATTAAATCAGTCTATGGTGCATTCAGTCCACATTGATCTGCTACCAAACCTGTAGTTAAATCTCACTGCAGCGTAAACCACAGTTCACTCACACTGCTCAAAAGAATCTTAGCAACCTGGCCAGGTGCTGCTGTTCCATGATGTCTGATGACCAGTGATGCAAACAGAGAGCCTTTTAAGGCTTGTTTCCTTTATCCTATTACTGCATTTTTTTAACTAGTTGATAACCTGTGTAAGCAGTACTGCAAGAAAAGGAGGATATTTCTGTGAACTCTTCCAAGACTATTTTAAAACTGCAGCATGTTCACAATATCTAACAATTAGCTTCAGAAAATAGTTTTCTTGCATATTACAAAGAATTAAAACAAATGTTTGAGTGGTAGCTACTGATGATGCCTATTTTTTTTATTATATATAACAAGTTAAGTAAGAGACGGAAAACAACAAATATATTAACACACCCATTGGTTTATTGCTTTATTTTTTTAAACATTTTAAAAAAAATCCTAATTGCCACACTCCAGCTTTAATGTGGACCTGAACTCAATGGGTGAAGGTTTGCTATGTAACAAGGAGCACAGGAAACAAATTTACCTTTTGTCTTGAATTACTCCTGTAAAATAGCAGTGCAATTCCTGGTAGGCATGGTGCCTACAGCTTCACAGCTGTATATCTGCAGTGTGAGATCTAAGGCATCTCTGCCTCTCACTGCTACTCTCAGGAGATTTGGAGTGAGATTTGATGATGTCATGGAGCTGCTACCTACTGTTCCCTTTGCTGGAAACTCTGACATTAGGAAGCAAAGCCCTGTCTCTAGTAAGACTGCTACCTCCACACCCCAGTATAGAACAAAGCATGATAAGTCAGTAGTGGGGGAAACATCAGCTACAAAGAGATCACAACCTGCTCCCTCCTAGCCTAGCTGAGTAATATTGATGTTAAAGGAGAACTATGGGGTTAAGTCTTTTCCCCATAGTTCTCCTTAGGGTAACGGGAGGACACAAACTAGCGTCCTCCCGTCACCCTAGGCTCAGTGTACCGAGAGCTGGATCTCGCGGTATACTGAGACGCCGCTGTATACCGCGCGCTGCTACTCGCGGTATACTGAGACGCCGCAGCTGAAGCGGATCCCGACAATTGTGCCGGGATCCGCCCAGCTGCGTGACTGACAGCTGGCTCTGCTTATCTAGAGGCAGAGCCAGCTGTACCCACCCCCTCCCCCGTCCAATCCACCAGTCAGCGCTGACGGATCGGAGCGGGGAATCCAGCCCCTCCCCTGTCACGGCAGAGAGCCGTGACAGGATCGAGAGGTGAGCGAACACATACCGGCGTCATCCCGGGATCGAGTGGTGAGCGAACACATACTGGCGTCATCCCGATCTACTGAGCCGACCTGTGACAGTCTCATTGTCACTCACCTCATAGTTCTCCTTTAATGAAGAATAGGTGTTTTTTTGGGCGGAGCAAGGGGAGCTGGAATGGGAAAATCATAGTTTCCAATTATCCTTCATGAGGAGGGACAGTGCCTCTTTTACATCCACATTTATCTGGTACTCTTGCCCCTCACTTGTTCCTCATTTCGGTCTGATATATAGACCTTTTAAAAAAACAATGTACTACAAAACTTCCAAAAGGCTTAAACTGCAATAACTTTTCATTACACCTCTGAATCATTGCATTTGTCATTTTATAAAGCCAGTATAAAGGAGACATATTGGTAATAAAGCATTTGTGGGTTTAACCAATACATTTTTTGCATATTAATTCTTCCTGGTCTGTGTAACTGAAGGCATGGCAGGGGTGTGTCAATTGACAACATACTGTGTACTGCTAGGTGTTCGCCTTTCTCATCTTAGAAAGTTGGGAGGCATGGAGAATGACTTCAACAACTCGTGTACTTCTGTTGTGAACTTTAAGGATTTATTACTCCAAAGTGCCTGCAGCCTTTCTGTTTAAAGTTCATTCACTGCTTGATTAGAAAATGTAAAAACTTGAATGACCATAGCCAGGGCAGAGGTTCACTTTAAGTTAAAATCAGACTTGTAGTGGGTGTAGCTGCTCTGTGAGTTGAAGGGTGGGTGAATGAGGTGCTTGCTTGGTCTTAAAAGACTTATATAACTCAAGGAGGGCATCAGTAGGGTTGAGTCCTCCTCATGCAATGGAGCCATGTTGCCCTGTGGGTGAGAGTAGTTTACAAAATGATGTGGATTCATTTACAAATCTTTTGGCAGTTAAATAACTGCCTACTGACTATTGTAATGTGTTTGAACTCTGGATTTGGCTGTTTGAGTAGCATTGCCATTTTATTCAATAAACTGAAACTTTTCATTCCCCAAGCATGCAGACAGAAGGGCACCTTCAAATTCCAGCCCAACTGTTGTTTTAAGCAGAGGTGTGTGTACTATAAAATGGGCCTATGGTGTCCCACCCTGGTTCCTGGCATCATTGGTTGCCAGGAACTCAGCAGGATGGCTGCCAGAGCAAAAAAAAAGGAGGCTGTCTCTGTGGTTTGGCAAACTTTTGCTGACCCACGTAGCAGCGCCCCCTTCAAGTGGTGCCCAGGGCATTTTGCCATGCCCTGGATACGTCACTGGTTTCAAGTGCAATCTTTCTTTTTCAAAGAATACTGCCTAAGTAGACTTGCCAGTTCTGTTACAGCTATGCACATTGACTTTTTGTAGTATCTAAGGCAGGGGAGGGCAACTCTGCCACTCCAGCTGTGCTTTAACTACAAATCACAACATGTCTCTGTCTCTGGTAGTCACGTCTTTAACTGTCAGTCTTGCAGTGCCTCATGGAACTTGCAGTTCCACAGCAGCTGGAGGGCCGGAGTTGCCCATCCCTGATCTGGGGTCTCCATCTATAATTACTTCCACAGGCTGCTGACGCATGCAGAGAGCAGTGACACATGACTTTCAGGAAGGGCAGAGGAGTCTTTGACATGTGTGCTGTACCATGTACCTTAGGGTCACCAGTTTTGCACCAGTGAAATGTCAGTAAGTTGGCCATTCATATTTGGCAGCATAACCTGTGGCCACTAAAAATAGAGAGGGTCACTTTAACTGGAGTACAGTAATGAAAAAATGTGCTGTTAAATGTTTTCAGATTTTAGCTGTCCTTATTACCGGGCATGAAAACAATTTGTTATGGGTAAAACCTTAGCTTTTACTTTGCTACTTTTCTTTAAAAAAAAATAATGATTCCTAATAGCATTAATCTATTACAATTGAAAACCTTGTAAGTGCTATACTTTCATGTACATCAAAATGTAATTTTTATAAGAAAGGGTTAGAAAATGAATACAGTTATTTAATAGATCTCTATGGGAAGAAATCGCTTATATGTGAACTGACCTTTCCAATAAGTTTTATAGATCCTGAATACTCTAGATAATAGTCTATTTGCTCTAAAAGTGGAGGTACGTAGGCTAGGCATAGTGCCCATAGCAACCTGTCAGTTTTCATTATCTGACTGGTACTAGAAACATACAAGTTGGAGTCTGGCTTGTTTTAACCTATGCCGTCCTTTCCACCAGTGCTATAAATCAGTCCCAGGCTTTCCTTGAAATGTCTGTTATTTTCGAAATCTCAGGCTGGGACAGAAGCTGACTTTTAAAAGAACATTCAGGCTGTGCTAATCCCTTAGCAAGAATAACAAATATTCATATTTTTATTATAATATAGGATTTATATAGCGCCAACAGTTAGTGCAGCGCTTTACAATATAAGGAAGACATTACAATCACAATACAATTCAAGACAAGATGGTAAGGAGGGCCCTGGCCCTGAGGGCTTACAATCTAAAAGGGAGGGAGACGTGATACATGAGGAGGTAGCTGTGTGGGGTGAATTGTTTAAGAACGTGATGGTTCAGTGGTTAGGTTGAGGTGGGATATATACTAAATACATATGACAGATGCTTTGAAGAATAATAATGAAAGTATTGCAATAAAACAAAAGTGGCTAGATTTATCTGCTGGAGGCCTCAAAAAAGAATGATTCTATATTCTGCCAACTCATTTTAAAAACATACTTGCTTAAGATTCATTGGTCTGCTGAGTCTCTATAGAAACATGTAAGGAAACCTTTTTTCATACCCAAGCATTTGGGAAGCTAATAATATACTTAAGCAATGTGAAACCCACATTTATTAAACACTGCTATTAAGGTGTTGCTGATTTTAGAGTTACATAAGTATATACAAATTCAAGAATAGATTAGATAGGTAGATAGATAGATAGATTGATTGATAATATATAGATAGCTGGGTAAATAAATAAATAGATAGATAGATAGAAAAATTGATAGATGATATATAGATAGATAGATAGATAGATAGATAGATAGATAGATAGATAAATAAATAGATAATACATAGATAAATAGGAAGATAGATAATATATAGATAGATAGATGGATAGATAAATACATTGATAGATAGATAATATATAGATAGATGGATAGATAGATTATCCACAATGAGGGCTTTTACAAAAAGTGTAATGATTATACGTGGGTGAGCTTATTTTGGCTTAGAACCTAACAATTGGGTATAATGTACACAATGTACCTTATTCCTAAAACGTATTGGGAACGTTTGATGTCCATGGCAATCAGTCAGAAACTGGCAGGAAATTTGGCAGACATTTTTAGACATGAAGTATATATGACTTTGTTAAAGTAGTTCCGATCTGTGGCTCTCACAAAAATATTCAAATTGGATGCATACAAATGTATAGATAGCTAAAAATAAAACTGCTATTTTGTTTTATTTCACATTTTCACTAGGGTTTTAGGATACAATTCCAGGCACCTGTTATTGTGCTCTGCATAGCTCTAATGCAATTATCTGTGTGCATGTGCAATTTATGTGTACTTGTAAATAAAAATAAAATACATATAAGGATTAATTAATAAAAAAGTGGGAATTGTTGCCTAAGTAGTTAAATCTTAAAAATGTGTTCAATTACCTTTAACTATTAACACAAATACACAAATGTATCTTATTTGTGTATCACTCAGCTGTAGATCTTCAAATCATCTCTGAATTGGTGCCGACACTGTCTTTCCTTCTGGAGGGTGGCTACGTTTGTTCCCCATGGTCCCTATGTGTGTGATAGACTATAATCTTATGTTTAGTCTACTTATTTCTATTAAGATCATAGTCCATCATAGGAGCGGGCTTGGATCAGTGACTACTTTACAACACACACAGGGACCATGAGGAACAAAAGTAGCCACCGTCCAGAAGCAGTGTCAGCACCAATTCAGAGATGATTTGAGGATCTACAGCTGAGTGATACACAAATTAGGTACATTTTTGTAAATAGGTAATCTACTTGGATGTATTTTTAAGGTTTAACTTCTGAGTTTATTGTCACTTTAACTTCTCATATTATGGAAAAATTAAATTAGAATTCGGAGTCAATGGGGTTGATTTACTAACCTTATAAACACACCACGAACATGTATACACCTCTGTAGTGTGTTCCCTCCCAGCATGATCTATGGGTGGAATCTAAACACCTTTGTAGTGTGTACACACCCAGCAGGTGTGTTGTGCAAAGCCCTGCATGAATTTGCAGGGTGATGTTGTGTAAATTAGCTCTATGCTGTGTTGCTTGCGTTGATGAATGCAGGAATGTAAATGCATGAGCTAACCATTTTTGTCTAAACTGTGAAGCAGCATTATATATGCATCATGTGCATGATTTTTCCATATATGGCATTAGTGGAAATATGCTTTTAGAGACTTTTTGGTTGATAAATACGTTTTGCTGTGTAAAAATCACACGCACCTAGTGCGTGCGTGTGTTTAGGTTAGTAAATCATCCCCCAGTGAATCAATTTTTGATCTTGCTTTCCTTTTTTTATTTTGTTTTCATCAACCTGTTTGAACATACCAGTACGTCAGTGCCATTCATGCTTTGTTTGCTTTATTTAAACGTGAAACATACAGAGATTGTATGCTTTTTCCAAAGATAAATAGCACATCTTATGCTCTAGATTACTGGATGTAACTGTCAATAATTACTGGAGATTTTACACACAGCAAGTTAGTGTTTGTCAACTTCCATCTAATTGGCAAACATTAGCTATGAGGTGCTGTATAGCTGCCATAGCGACAGGCAATATGAGATAGCAACATGAATATGAATGCTCACTACGCCATCGCATACAGACACTATTTAAAAATTAAAAGCTGATATTCTGTTGTACCTATTCACGTTCTTTTTTACTTTTCAAAGTATTTTATTGATTTTTGGCATTTTCAAACAAGAATGTAGCATTGTTACAGAAATGTACACTAAAGCATGTTAGTGGCATGAGTATCACATGACAGTGTGACATAATCAACAATTATGGATCAGTGACCCAGACAGCTGGCCACGTATCAAGCTATCATGAGAGGGAAACTTCCTTAGGGGTCAGTCAGGCATACTTATTAGCATCCCAAAGAGGGGGAAAAAAAAGGGGGCCTAAGGAAGCAAGAGGTGGATAGGAAAGAAGAAGGCAGAAAGGGGAAAGCGATGTTGGAGAGGTGGGGGGAAGGGTGGGGGTAAGGAGAGCGCTATCTTCCGAGTAGTCAGGTGTGACCTGGAGTAAATGGGTATGGGTATTCATGTTATTCATGCTATTCATGTTCTTATTTCAGTAATAAGAGTTTTCATTGTATCATTCAATGTGGAAACTGCAATATAAGAGAGAATATAGAAAAACTGGGAACAACACTCAAAAATTCTAGATGAGTAGAAAAATGAGACATCAGCTATGACGAACATTTCACTGCTGTACTCCTACAGAGATCTAAGATTTCAGTGAATGGGTAAACTTGCCTGTTATCACCTATAGCTGAAATGTAAGTTATAATGGACATATTCTTTAAATATTTTCCTGTACCCTCTGGACTCCAAATTGTTCTCATAAACACACACTGAAAAAATACATTGCTATTGTTTAGGTCTATTCAAAATAGTATAATTGTTATGAGAATGTATCTAGACGAGCAGCAAAAGTTATGGTTATACATGGCCATTAGATAGCATGCAACTGTTTTCATTATTGTTTGCAATAACCTGTCGTATTTGACAAATTACAATCAATACCAAGAATGTGTGAGCATTAAAAAGTGTTTAATGTTAACAACTTCAGGTCTCGTACCTTTATATCCCTTATGGAATGAGCAACTTGTATATTTCTGCTATGGGCCTGCTTATTCAGCAATAACTTTGTCATTACTTAAGGTAACAATGCAATACATACATTGGGGACAAAACTGGAGCAGACATAATCTGGAGCAGTTGCGCATGGCAATCTCCTACATCTAAGGTCCTTAAAGTGGTTAAAGAGTATTATTTATTCCTTTATACCGGGCATGTACAACTCAAGTTCAGGTAGGCCACACTGACAAACATTCTCACTCATAGTACAGCTACATAGTTATTGCATAAAAAATTTTGATTTTTTAATTATTATTTAGCAAAAATACTCCAGCTGCCATTTATCCCGGAACATTTGCCTTGCTTTTCATAGCTCTTCCTTTTAATTTTGACAGAATACATGTTGGAATAAAAAAACTAATGGTAGTCCAAGAAAATTGCTTAAGGAGCCACTGTATACACATGCAGTGGCAAGAAAAAGTATGTGAACCCCTTTGAATTAACCGAATTTCTGCAGTAATTTGCCATAAAATGTGATCTCCTTCTCATCTAAGTCACAACAATAGACATACAATGTGCTTAAGCTGATAACACACAAACAATTCTAATTTCTCGTGTCTTTATTGAACACATCCCTTAAACATTCACAGTGCTGGAGGATAATATAAGTGAACACTTGGAGTTAATAGGTGGTCGAACCTCCTTGGCAGCAATGTTTTCAAGGAAGCGTTTTCGCTAGCTCTGGATCACCAATACAAAGTATTGTATTATGCCTCTGAACCCCAATGCAAAATAGTTTTACAAAGTAATTTTTATTCTAAAACACTTTGTATTGGCGTTCTTAGTTCAGCTATGCAGTCTTGCTTCCATCTTCACACATTCTTTGAACAGAAGGATGACTATCACTTTCATAAAGTAGACAATTACATTGACAACTTGGATTGGTGCTAGAAACAGAACAAGATTCCATCCATAGTTCACTGGCACTTAGTCCTCTCCAGTCTCCATTGCTGCATTTCCTCTGCCTGAGTGTGTCCACTGTCTACATCCCCGCAACACCATATATGCATGGAATGACATGCCCAAAAGGCTCCCTGCCCTTGCTGTGTGGATGACCTTATCCTGAGGACTCTAGGGGTATTTGAGATTAAACCCAACTGTCCTTTACATATTCCACTGCCAGGTTTTCTCAGATACAGTATTTCTAATGGCAATAGTGGGAGGTATGATAAAAAAAAAAAAAAACATTGCCCATGCTTTCACAGTGCATAATACAAACACAACAGGATGACTGATAAGATAAGATAATCATAAACATAAGACAAGTATTAGCATTTTTCTGGATTAGGTTATCTAGGCAAACAGCAATGTTTAATAATTTTTTTTGGCTGATCACTACAGGCTCCCAATTATGCAAGCCAGTGTATGGCTTCTTCCCTGTTTAACATCTCATTCTAGCTGTAGCTATCTGGTAAACTAAAATCTACCTGTTCACATGACCACCCTATTATGTCTATTCATTTATAAGTTTAAAATTTAACAAAGATTTTCTCATGCCCTCAAGAAACACAACTGTTTTGAAGGTCAGCTCCATTACATTTTGGAGTCTGGTTAGAACCGCTGTCATGTTTTTATTGCTGTCTGTGTCCCTATTTGAGTAGATTTCAGTTCACTTTTTGTCATGATAGGCAGCGATGGTAAATCTCTCCAATGTAAGAACAGACAAGAAGATTTTTTATTGAGTGGAAAGGGTTAGAACTTCTGACAATGTTTTATTGCAGTCTGTGTCATCCAACAGGGGTGGACATACCACTTGTGTAGACTGTACAGTTGCACAAGGGAAGGTCTTGTAGACCTGGACACAGCTCATTTTTAAATATCTGTTAATCTATACACATAGAGAAAGTAGTTTCCCTTGGCAAGTAGTCAAATGGTCTTTTACAGGGTTCCTTTGGTGTGTTATAGGGACAGGAAGTGAGGCAAAATATCAGGTCTCAGACAGAAATAAAAAAAACTTTCCAGAAATTTTTAGTCCGTATTCTAAAAAAAAAAAATTGCCTGAATCAGGCATTGATTGAAACTTGCTTAGTTTATAAAGCCTCATATGCACTCCATTCTGTGAGAAAAGAAAATGCTTTATATACTGTGCACACACTGTACATAATGTTAATAGCTTAAGTACCTGGAGGCTGGTAATTGTGCTGTATTTTATATTTGTAAAAGCAAATAAATACTGTTTCTCAAGTCTTTTCTGGTAATGAAGTGCTTGTATTTGCTGCATTCTGTTACAAGTTATTGCCACTAAATAATCTACATGGCAAACAGTCAGGGGAGAGGTGGTGCAGAGCAACAGTTAGCATATTTACAGAGAAAAACACAAACTAGAGCGTGGCTTAGTTCTTTACAGTTGTTTTTTAGTTAAGCTGGGCCATATGTGACATCATTAATTTTTTCTGCACCATTAACTGGGTATTCCATGCCAACCACAGCCATTTAACACACTATTACATGTCTAATCTTGTATAAAATTATAAATTAATGGCACTGAAGGTTTAACTTCAAAGGTCACCCCACAAGTATTATAACAACATTTTTTTACATGTTTAAGGTTAAACAATATTATGTGCTTTTTATTTACATACAATTTTCCCTAAAATTTTCAACATACTATTTTAAAATAAAAAAAATTGCTTTTGATTAACTGTTATATTTCTAGTCCTTTGTTGTATAATAAGCCCATTGCCATTACAACTTAGCTGCGCTTGTGTGTTGTTTTATGTTCATTTATAACATTTTTGTTTTTCCTTTCCATTAAAAGATATGCATGATTTCCATTATTAATAATGACATTCAGCAGGAAGATTTACTTATAAAACCATTTTTCTTCCTAAGCTATATTTCCTACATTTTTAAAGTACCCACATACTTTAAAATGATTTGTCAATTCCAAATGCTCAAATGATCATCGTTTTTTTTTATTTTTTATTCTTTATTGACTGAATGTAAAGTCAAAGCATACAAAGTGCATAACATGTCAAAAAATTAAAAAGAAGAAGTACTAATAGTATAATCATGAAGACCAACAATATGGTATTACCCAATCTGAGACTCTTGTCTGGAGGGGACAGCCAATGAAATGAGCCCAAGTACATGGTGTATAACTGCTTTACATACATTCACAAGAATTATTTAGGCAGCTGAATCATCATTCGTAAAAAAAGTTAATAAAATTGAACTAAATAATTAAATCAATGTGTAGAAAAGAATGAAGGAAAAAGAAACAACATATCTGCTGAAGAGGGGAAGCAAGGATATGTCTTAGGGAAGGAACGGGTGGGAAAGGTGGGGGATCAGTGGACCCCAAATGCATATAGTTTGATCTAGGACTGTTCCTGTGTCATAAGCCTCTTCCCAACTCAGCCTGGCCAAGCACGCTTGAACCAAGAAATTTGCCCAGATTATTAAAACTACTGCTAAAAAAAGTTACTCAAGATACTATCACAATGTGGGCATCAATTTTCAATCTATGCTGAACAAATTATTGCAACACTTTGGACAAGATCAAGTTTGATTTAGCTTTTATAAATAAGGTCTATGATTTTCTCTTCACAGCTTCCTTGTGCAATTTTCATCAAACCTTTATATCATCATAGCGTCAGGTAGCATCACTGAGTTTAGTTTTCTTGCCTTGGGATACACACTATATAGTCAAAAGTATATAAACTTCTGACTATCGTCCTTACATGAGCTTATTGAGCATTCTATTCCAAAACTGGGGTCATTAATTTGGTTCTAGCCCTAACTCCAACCCTCCTTTGAGGCTAAAAGAACCTCCACTCTGCTGGAAAGACTTTCTATAAGATTTTGAAGTGTGTCACTGTTACAATTTACCCCACAGGTATTCATGGCTTTATGCAGGCCAAGGGCATAGTCGTGCTGAAACAGAAAAAGACCTTCCCCAAACTGTTGCTGCAATTGTCTAACACGCCTATGCATTCTGTAGCAATGACAGTACATCTCTCTAGGAATAGCTCAACTCAATTATTGTTGGGGGTGTCCATATACTTTTAGCTATATAGAGGTAGGTGTGAGGGTTGGGTGTTTACAATATTTGACCATATAGTGTAGCTACAAATTGTGTACCATCACATTCATGGCAGAGCATATAGAAAAGCTAGTGTAAGATATTGGGAACATAAGGCAGAATATACAGGGAATTTAGTCTAAGACATTGAGAAAAAGGCAAAGCATGCATAAATAATTGTTGGACATGATAGGAAAGCAAGGCAGAGCATACAGGAAAGCTAAGCCAAAACGTTGGGTTGTTTTTGATGAACCCCAAATGTGAACATTCTAAGCATTTTTTTTCTCACAAAATATATCTACCATAACCTTCCATTCTGTGCTAAAATATTACCATAATATAAAAACACATGAAAGTTAATAGCTATATAAATATATGTTCTTTCCTTTTCATAACAAGTTTAACAACTCTTGGTCTAAGAACTCATAAAATAAATTAGGAAACAATATGTGAAAAGCCTAACTACTTTCCAAAGTTGCCATAGCAGTTGCTCTTTCAATGTAGATAAGCCATGTAGATGCTTAGATGTGCGCAGGTTTTATACCTGCTGTATCATTTATCATATTACTGTGTGTGTAAGTCTGTAGTGTGTATATGTATATTTACATATTCTTTAATTTGCAAATATATTGAAAAGGAAGCCGAAAGGTACATGAGAGGTAAATACATACTCGGCTCACTTCACTTCTGATCGGTCATTCACTCGGCTGCCCTCGGCAGCTTTGTGAATAGACCCCTATATGTCTAATATCCTAAACTTGCTACTGGTATTCAATGTTTAATATTTTTTTAAAAAACATTGTTCAAATAGTCAAAAGATCCATACGTCTTCCCTGCTTATGATTTTCATGAAATATTTGTATACTGAACTAAAACTCTAGAGGAGATCCTACTACTGTTATTTTGTATTAGACACAGACATTTCTGATGACATCTATAAACAAACTTATGTATTGTCAATCACTTCTTGATAATAAATGTATGTGTTGGGAACTTTCTGTGCAGAGAACCATTACTTGTTTCTGGGAATTCTCAATTTTGTAACTCCCTAAGGATAAATCAATAAAAGGGCAATAGGAAACTTGCTCATTTTGACACTCAGCTATGTTCAAGTTGGCATTACTCTCAGTCTTGACCTTCTAAAGGTTCCTTGAGGGCCAATCTGATGAACCCTTTGCTTTCATTCTTCACTTGAATGGACCTGCACACTGGGTATTAGCATTGGATGGCCATAAATATATAGCCACTACCATCAATTTTATAGAGCTATCATTATTTTGCTTTATAGATTTTAATAACATTATATGTTGGAAATAGATAGACCAACAGAGCCCTGGGGCTTCTCACTACCAAGTATCTGCTAATGTTGTTGCTGCTCCACTTTAGATTTGCCTACTGGTATTTCATAAAAACTAAGCCTGGAGCAATTTCCAAGTTATGAGCAGGAAAGCCAAAGGTGAGCAAAGCAAACTTTAGTTAAAGTTTCCACTTAAAAGCACCTCTCTGACACATGCCTGGAATCCATATTCACAGAAATTCAATTTGATATTTTAGTAAAGATCTGTATCAAGTTCAGATAACATCTGCTGCAATGTTTGATGATATTTTGTGGTACAGTTCATTTGGTGCATGATGTGTTGTTGCTATCACCAACAACACATCATGCTTACAGACGTATGATTTGCAGCCACCTCCAGGTTTTCTAGCAATTCTTGCAGAACTCCTGAATCCCAGACTGCTCAAGTATGCACATTTCAGACAATCTATGGTTTTTATACAGGGTGACTGAGCACTTGACACCTAGGGGTTGATTTACTAACCTTATAAACACACCACGAACATGTATACACCTCTGTAGTGTGTTCCCTCCCAGCATGATCTATGGGTGGAATCTAAACACCTTTGTAGTGTGTACACACCCAGCAGGTGTGTTGTGCAAAGCCCTGCATGAATTTGCAAGGTGATGTTGTGTAAATTAGCTCTATGCTGTGTTGCTTGCGTTGATGAATGCAGGAATGTAAATGCATGAGCTAACCATTTTTGTCTAAACTGTGAAGCAGCATTATATATGCATCATGTGCATGATTTTTCCATATATGGCATTAGTGGAAATATGCTTTTAGAGACTTTTTGGTTGATAAATAAGTTTTGCTGTGTGAAAATCACACGCACCTGGTGCGTCCGTGTGTTTAGGTTAGTAAATCACCCCCCTAATGTGTGCATTAAAATACACTTATACAATAACCTGCACATCTAGGAAACCCAACGAGCACCCATGTGCACTTGTATATGCAAGAGCAGACACAGGAGTAGGGTTAAAGTGTATATGTTATTGCAATATTTTATCATGGAAAGAATGCACATAGTTTACATTAGTGTCCAGGGGTCTTTGAAATCAGCATTCCTTGTTCTTGAAAAACTGGTGATGGTATTAGCTGTGGTTAGCTCTGAATTGGAAATTAATTGCAGTCTTTGGACCCTATATAGCTCAGTGAGCTCTGTGCTATATTTTACAATGTGCAGAACTCAAATGAAGCTTAACACAATGCTTGGACCTCAATGTGAATCTGCCATGTCCTACTAATGCAAGTGTAAGTACCTGAATTTGACTTGATATCAGCCTTCCGAAATCCCCTAAATAGTAGAACTCAGTCTGGGAGAGGGAGAAGCAGCACAAGGAGCCAGTCAGTTGTGCTGCAGAGTTCATGTGCTAATAATAAGTATTATTGTTGTTATTATTATCATTATTATTATCATCATGTTATGCTTAGTGTTGGACATAAACCATTAATCAAGCTATTATGTTTACCTCATGCTTACATGTTTATTTCTAAGCATAGTGTGCACAAATTAAGTTTTGTGATCTGTAGGAAAACTTTGCCTGGTACACCCTGCACTAACTGCCATGCTGGATTTAGCTATGGCTGGTAACTAGAAAACATTTTTTTATCTCTAGGTTGAGATTTGCATCAATAATTCACCACAGAACACAGGCAAAAATGATCATAATCATTCATTATACACAGAACAGAACAAGTAATGCAATGAGCAAAGCATGACAGCCACACTGTAGAATTGGATTTCACTTCAACGATTAAGTAATTTCAGGCCAGCTACTGCTGAGAGTCATTATCTTCCTTACAATGGCTAAACTGAAAGAAGTCTCTACGTATTCTTAAAATGAAAAACGCTGTGTGATGCATGCTACAGTGTACGTCTAACATTTTACCTCTTGTTTATACAGCAGTGTTATTTAAAGTGACACAAAACCCTTTTTTTCTACTTATACACATCTACACAATGAAAATTCTCCAAAGCCACATTTATTTATTTTTAAATTAAAGTCTTACTATTTTAATCCCTTTAGAAAGTCTGTTGTGCCTACTCCCGGGGCTCTTCTCTCCCCTCACACTTCCTGTCACTTAGTAAGAGCCATGCATGCGGATTCTGGTCATGTGCACATCTTTCTTTGCCTACAACTCACATGAGGCAAAGAGGAATCATCCTCTGCCTCCTCCCCCTCCCTCTCCTCAATATACACACTGTGACAGTGTCACTGCTTGTAATCTCCTCTGCAATGCTCTGAATTATCAAAACTACTTACAACAAATCTACAACAAACATCAAGCTTACCACAATCTACACAGAAAAACAACTTTATTTAAAATGTAGGAGCCGTATCCTCTGTGACTGTGTGACCAGATTCAGCATGTGTGCTGAGACTCAGAAGAAAGTATGAGGCTGATGACAGCTCACATGCTGAACCTCCTCACAAACAGCTCCCCCCACACTCCCTCCTTGGTAAGCCAGGAGGAGAGAAATCAAAGATCACATATTAGTGTGGGAGAGCTCAAGAAATCCCCGCTCCTTGCAGAGTCTAGAGCAGAGGATTTGTGGGTGGAGACTGAGAAGACACGCCCTCAGCACGTTGTAGTCCTTCACATGAATCAGCACAGAGGGTGGCTACTGTTCATCTCCCATAGGGACCATGAAGAAGAAAAGTAGCCACCCTCTGGCACAAAGTTGTGGTTGGAGAAACATAAAACGGATTTTGGAGCATTTAGAGCTGAACAATGAGAAAAAACACGGTCATTTATTATTTACATCATAGAAGTTATTTTTTTAATTTAATTTCTGAGTTTAGTGTTGCTTTAATATAAGCATTTTGTCAGATTTTACTGTGCTATTTTTCAATATTGCAATTTGAAATATGTGATTATTACATCAATTTTGACAGCTTTCTGGTTAATCAATGTGTTTTGGGGAAAAAAGGACTTCTGTTGTTGAAGGATATTATTTTTAGTTGTACATTAAACATGTTTGCCTGCACATACAATGAACTCACTGCCTTGTCTTTTTCTATGTGCCAAATAGGCAAGGCAAAAATAGATGGTTCGGGCTGCACTCAGTTTATAATTTTTTTCCTGCATCCATGTGACTACTCTCAGTGGTGTTGATTGGCCACTCAGACACTAAGCACTGCATCATGGAACAATAGTGAGAGGCAATTGTTTCCCCTACCGATGGAAGTACTATGTATTTTACAAGGCTCTAACTGGTAAATGGGATTGCAGGGGAGCATGGGGAAGGTAAATATCTGGAGCAAAGGAGGTGAATTATCAGAAGCATCTGTCACTTTGCACTGGATGCCCACTATCATACCCTTTGCACTCCTCCCCTACAGATACTGCCTGCTATTATACTCACTGCACTCCTTCCTGCACATACTTCCTGCTCCCATTACCGTCACACTCCTCTCCTACATATAATGCCTGCCATTACACTCTCTGCACTCTTTTACTTTACATAGTGTCTACTTACATACCCTCTGCACTCCTACCCTGCACATACTACCCGTCCCACTCCAATACCCGCTGCACTCCCCCCCTATACACACTGCCCACTTGCATAGCTTCCTCGGTCCTCTACACAGAAGCACTTCTCATTGGTCAGTGTAGTCATATGCGAATGTGGAATTACCCTTTGGGATTCAAGACAGTATAGCAATGGAAAGGTTCATGTGGTGCTTTCGAACTCCAACAGTGGAGGGGCAACTGCGCTTCTGCTTTCTCAAGCCCTCACAGCACTCCATAGCAGGCAGTAACGTCAGGGAGGCCTCCCAGGAGGGAAGATCCCCACAAGTTCTCACAACCAAAGGCCTAAGTACAAGACAGATGGTCACAGATGCATCCTCTCAGGGTGAAACCCTGGAGGGAAGACCCATGTGCCAGGAAGTGCCTCAGATATTTAATAACACTCCCATCATGTACAGCAGGCCTCCCAAGCCTGCTGATTGGCCAGGTATTAAACATCCTTTACATAGAATGTGATCTCTAGCACACCCTGCTATTTGTAGAAACTCAATAAATAAAATAAAATGAACGCACCACAAAAAAGCATTATATATTACTTGTAAAACAAATACATTTTTTACACCAATGCAAATATGTCTTCTTTAGTTTGACTACTAAAGTACAATTCTGAAAATAATGGTTAACACTATTACTAAAGCTTTTTTAAAAAAACGTTTTTGCTCATAATTGACACATCAATGGTGACTCACAATACCAAAGTGACACTCTATATGACACAGTGAAAGTTCACAATATTCGCTTCACTACTCATTTATGACAACATAAAACCTTATAGAAAAACATTCATGAATATACAATAGTCTTGCGAACTGTAAAGGTTTTATTTACCCCAATTTTCTTGTACTTCAAAGCAACTTAAGATATAAAAAATTCACAGGAAGAAAAGTGGTTCTTGTTAACTTCAGGTTTGCAATTGTATCTTAAACTGGGATTCGGGCCAACACGTTTTTGTTTTGTTTTGCATAATGTGTAAAAAGGTTTAAAACCTATATAAGTTGTTTTTTTATTGTTTGCGTGTCTCTGATTTTTCACCATGACAGAAAATAAGGGGAAATTTCTCCAATGGGGACACGAATGGCAAAAAAATACCCATTTGGAGAGAAGAGAAGGGTTAGAAACACAGCTGTGAACTTCTGACTGGTGGCTCCCTGGACGGCATCAGAGCGGAGAGCGGACAGCTGCAGCCAGGTAAAAATAAGACTTCCCCCGAAAATAAGACCCAGTGTCTTTTTTCATGGAAAAAAAAATAAGACAGTGTCTTATTTTCGGGGAAACACGGTATATAAAGTTGAACTAAACACTCACAAGAGAATAGTTGGGGACCCATTTATAAAGCAGTGGTATAGACTTACCACGGCTATACCACTGCTTTAAAAAAAGCCCAGTGTTGTGTTAAGCATAAATAACTCCTTTACACACACCATGCTCTGCAATGCGGTGTGCAGTTTATAAATGGGCTGTCAAATGCAGGCCGTGGTGTGGAGTAGTACTGCAGTGTATTGAAGAGAGCAATATCTGCTCTGTTATAAATGCCCCCTAATTTTGTGCAAATACTGTAGATAAAAAATATAGCATTTTTTAAAAATACAGTTTTTTTCTTACTATATTAATTTTTTCTCATCACAGTCCAAATCGGAAAAAGCACACTTGGGGGTGATGACATGACCACAGTGCTGGGGTTGGCTTTGAGGCCAGAAACAGTGGCAGCTGTAATGCCAAGGGAAGTGATTTTATATGCTTATCAGAAAAGAGAAGACTAATAAGACCACACTCCATGAGTAAGTGAATATTAAATCAAAAGATATAAAAAATCTTGTGTACAGAGCCCAGCTTTAAGGTGGCAGGTAGAAAATCCTGGTTGCTATTGTTCTTCTCTAAAAAATTCAGCAACAACAATGTCTGCCTGCTTCTTTCTCCTGCTCCCTCCACCTCCTTGGACTTGCATTAACTTGCTTGGTTAGCTGTGTCCACCTTTGAAGTTGATGAAGCAGTGATGATAATATCTGCTGCCCTGAAGTCCTGCATGTCCCACCACCCTAATGTCTATAAGCAGCCTAAAAGGCCACCAGAAGGCCTTAGGGATCCCTATTAGGGATCCCAATGTACAAGCTTTTCTGGCAAACAGTAAGCAGTTTTTGTGTAATGTGGTGTGAATACATCCTTGAAGTTGCCTAGACTTTAAACTCTTTCTTCTTAGAATGGGGTTTTCTATGCTTTAGCTTGATAATTGGACTTCCTATGTGGTACAACTGAATCTGTTACATTATTACCAAATGAAAGTGTACCAACTGAGCTAGAAATATCTATTGCGTCATGGTCACTAGCTTTCATATCATGACAGAATGCGCATTTTCTTGAGAAATTTAATCTTTTGGCATATCTGTTCAACAATAATATAAATGAACTGTTATCAAAATAGAACTACAGGCTGAAAAGAAAGTTAAATGCAGTTGTGTAGCCTACGATATATACATACATACAACTAACATAACTGCTCCGTTCGACCTTGATATCAGCTTCAGTCATCACTTGCACAACACGACCCAAACTCAGGGTTGGCCACCAATATGAGTCAGTGAGGTTTTGCTGCATTCACAGGGAAAATGTTGATGACGACAGCAGAGCTGGTGAATTATGGGTAAGTACAGTATAAGGTAGTATGGGTGCTGATTGGATAGCCTACTGTCCAAACAGTAGGCTGCAGCCAAGAAGGTGACATCCCTGTGTTGCTTAATCTTACAGGAGAATGTTGTGTCAATCTACTGGTTGTGCTGCCTGGAAGAGGTGTACAGAATACAAAAGGGGCTGGACAGAATTACATATCCTTTGGTAGATATAACAGTTCACATATGTGTATTTCAAATGTTTAATTATCTGCTCGCCTGAAGTATAGCTTTACATGCAAATTTTACTGACCTCACCTTACCCTTGGAATCACTGAATATTCCATGTATACCTTTTCCCAAAATCAAGCCTGAGCTTACTTACTAGTCACTCCCCATCACTTTAATCTGCCTCCCTTTAACTCCAGCACAGTCCATGTATGCACAAGCCCACCGAAGCACAGGATGACTGATATAGGACCTGCCAATGCGTTGCTCTCTTTTTGGTTGTCACGGTCCGAGTACTGGGGCACACAAAGCTACTTTAAGTTGCGAGCAAAAATTGTGGCTGGGATGCAGATCACAGAGAATACAGGGAGTAGGTGTATTTGCATTACCGGGGACGCACTAGAGGCGCAGAATCTAAGAAGGCCTGGGTTTTCTACAGAGCCTCTAATGGTGAGGATGATTGCGCTGCCAAGTAGTGTATAGATGTATCTTGCTGCACTCCTTACCGGTTTCTAGTGAAAACCGGTAAAATCCAGGTGGGTGTTTGTAATGACCACGGATGGCACCGTGAAATAACATCAAGTTCAGAAATGTCACCAGCACACCAATTAAATGTGAAATCAGTCCATTTAATGACACAAAATTTTCAGCCAAATGCAAGCCATTAAAGCATTTGGATGACAATTTTGTGTCATTAAATGGACTGATTTCAAGTTTAATTGGTGATCTGGTGACGTTTCTAAACTTGAATGCGCTGCCAGACACCTTCCAGGTTGCGCCCCTCTAATACACCCGTACAGACACAGAGACTATTTGCAGCACTGAGGTTCAGGATTCAAAGGCCAGCGGGGGTGAAGCAAGTATACATAATGCAGGTCAAGAGTACAGGATATGTAGTACACAAAGAAGTACATACATAAAAGTAATAGGAGCGCTGGTATACTGCAGCGCTGCAGAGGACCTGTGATGGATCGGCTGGCAAGACACTCAGGAGGAGCAGGTAGAAAGTACAAGCAGTCACAAAAGCAGAGCTAAGACTCACAAGTAATCACAGGTGCTGGAGTTCACAGAAGCTGGTGAAACAATATACATGCTGAAAGTACAGGCTCACAGGGAGCAGTAATGCAGGTAAGTAAAGGTTTGCAGGGATCACAGGTGCTAGAGTTTAATGAAGCTGGTGAAATAATCTGCTTGCTGGAAGAGAAGGATCACAGGAACAAGTTCAAAATGACAAAGAGGGTCTGGCTATAGTAGGTAGACACATTGCTCAAACGCCAAGCAACAAGTGAGCTGGGCTTTTAATAGAGAGGTAAAGAGCAGATTGGGAGGAAGCTGAGCAGCTTGGACAGGAGGCAAAACCCAGCGCTGGATTATCGCACAGGGAAGTGTGACATCGGTTTAATCAGATCACTACTATGAATAATGTTCACACTTTTTGTAACAGTATAATTTCATTAGTCCTTGCTCATCTTTGGTGACAATCTCTGCATAACCATTTAACATTCATGTAATGCTTGCTTTGGAAGTCTTAAATAATAAATTACAAATGAATAAGGTGTATTGTCACAAAATACGCACTATAGCATCATAATGCAATATAGAAAGTTTAATAATCACACATTATCTTTTTCAAACATAGATTTCCTTAATATGCTACAGCAGTACTTCATAAAATAGTCTCTGCCAAGTTTTATCGGATGGTTGGACAAAATGCACATTTCAGCTTGGAAGTGATTGAACAGAAGCTTTGCCTGCACCAAATGTTTGCTTTTCTTTGCAGCAGAACAGTTAATACAGATCTGAGGAAGGCAAAGCCTTCTAGAGCTATGTCTACAGTTACAAATATTGGCAACTGTATAAAGAACAAGGAAGAGCCAATGCTGACCTCACAATCAGCATCTATAAATGTTCTGCTTATTTATGGATGGGAGAAAACATTTCCCCTGGGAAAGAAAAGCACTCAATACTTCAGTGGCTTTAATGCAAAAAGCTATTCACATTCAATTTCCATTACTAAGCATCTTTTCCTGGAAGATTTTCCAAATTAAAGCCACCAGATAATGCATGATTAAAACATGGATATTATATCATATCTCACACCTTCACATTAAAATGGACCTGTTACCCATACACAACAGAAGAAACTGATTTTCAACTTATCAGTCAACTCGCAATGGTCTCCTGCCATATAGTGATGCCACTGTTTTCTTTACTCATGTATAGGTTTAGGTTACCTTTTCTAGAATAATAATCCTAATGACTGCCTTGTCTCTGTTTATGTGGCTGGCACACTTTAAATGACAGTCAACATGATAGTAAAGTGGGCAGCTAATCGGTTGTTTCTGATTAAGAATTATCAGTTGTTAGATGTGATCACTATTGATTCAAAATATGTTCTAGCATTTATTTATTATGATAATGTTGATGTGTTTAGGGACATTGATAGTTGCAAAGAACAGTAATAGCACAGGTGATACATTCAACTCATCCTATAACCTGACAGCTTTACCCCTGACTCGTATCTTTCCTTCTTTTTTGCTAGTTTTGTTTGAGATATTTGTGTGTACAGTAATAATGATGGAATAACTTGCAGACCCAGTTTATATTATCTAACTAGGTCAACAAGTGTTTAGCTTTACCCCTGGACACTGTTTCCATAAAAATGTTCTTATTTAAGTTGAAGTTATTTTGGTTTTAGGTTATATTTTATTTATCTGTAAATAAAGCTTGATAAATAATATGTAAAATATAAAATGTATATATGACAAATGAACACGTGCTTGGCCCCAAGTCATAAGCACACAGTTTGACATGTAAACATGTAATCTAGATTGGTGAGAGAGATAGATAAGCCTTGCAGCAGGGTTCATGATTCACTGTAGAAGTGAGAGTCTTGTTATGGAATACGAGACAGGAGAAAATTATAGTAGCCACTGCGAGTGGTTGGCGGGTAAAGGAGGTAACGTATCTAACTCGGCATTATCCAGGTTAAATTTTAGGTACCATTTTCAAAACATCCCTAGGAATGGTAGAGATAGCAAGTACCAAAAGATATTTGGCAGATGAAGAAATGCATGTCAGGAGTGAATAAGGAGATCTGGGTATCATCTGCATACAGGATTCTTTAAATAAATACAGGATTCTTTAAATAAAATAATTTACTTTAAATAAGTAAAATACATACATATAATTAAAACCCATTTAGGGTAAGCCAGATAAGTCTATTCCTGGAGTAAGTACAAGTTTACACTAGCCTGTTGATTTGTGACCTAAAATGTAAATAAAATATTACTGTATAACACAGCATAAACATTAATAAGATATGTTAACTTGTATACATGCATACCTTGTATAATATATAATAAAGATATGTAAAAATCACAGGCACCAACACACAATAACTGCTCCTGCAAATAGTCTTACAAAAGTGTGCTCCTCACAGTCAAGGGAAACCGGAAATCTGATAAAACAAAAGGAGCGCCTCCGTAGTATAAAATTGATTTATTGTGAATAAAACACACAGTTGAAAAGGTACTTACAAACCAGCTGGTATAAACCAGCATGCAGCGATATGATATCAGGAAACCATCAAGAAGAGAACACAAAATAAAGGTGAGGGAAAGGAAGTGCTAATACTAGACACGTGCAATTTGTTCCGAATCGAAAATGTATCCGAATTCCGAATGACAGATATAACGAATGAGAACGAATCCAAATTTCCGATTCGTTTTTTTTGGACGAACTTTAATTTTTTGGATGAACTTTCATTGCAGCAAAGTGACATTTGAGAACAAAAAAACTTTTTTTCCCTCTTAAATGTCACTTTTCTGCAACGAACAAACGAAACGAATTAGAAACGAAAGTTCGTACGGATTTCCGCTAACGAATTTCGGACCCGAATTCCGAAAAACGAAATAAAGCAAAATCCGAATCAAAACGAAACGATACTAAATACATTTTTTGCTGGTGCACGTCTAGCTGGTGCGCGTCAACCTTCAGTTGACGCGTTTCTGAGGACAAGCCTCTTTCATCAGAACCTCAATGAACCTTTCTGATGAAAGAGGTTTGTCCTCAGAAACGCGTCAACTGAAGAAGGGTCAGCACTTCCTTTCCCTCACCTTTATTTTGTGTTCTCTTCTTGATGGTTTCCTGATATCATATTGTTGCATGCTCGTTTATACCAGCTGGTTTGTAAGTACCTTTTCAGGTGTGTGTTTTATCCACAATAAATCAATTTTACACTATGGAGGCGCTCCTTTTGTTTTGTTTATATAAGATATAATAAAGTATTACCTTCATCTATGAAATGTCTCAGGAGCTAGGCACCATAAGATTCCTGGGTGCCATACCTCCAACAGAACAGAATGCAGCCTATACAGTTTTCTTTTAAATCAATTGTCAGACATATGATCATTTCTGAAATGAACATATAAAACCTGAGAATCTGCATTGGGTTAACACCCAATACACACATATAACAAAATGCAAATGTTTATTTTTAAAAGTGCATGAAACTTTAAAGCTGCATCTATTCAGAGCCAAATTGGTTGTAGATGTTTTGTACATGTGGGGGTGGGCATACTTCTGTCTGTGTTCTTGAACATCTTGGCATTTTGGGTGCACCCATCCACTTTGGATTGTTTTCACTTGTTTTGCTGTATTGTCCATAATAGGGATGCACTGAAATTTTGGCCGCTGAAACATTTCAGCCGAAAATTGCACTTTTGGCAAAATGCCAAAAGTGCCATGATGGCTGAAAATGCGGCTGAAAATTCAGTGCAGTCCAGCTTCTCTCCTCCCCGCTGGGCGCTGGTCTGTGCCTTTTCGATGCAGCGTCCAGCACCCAGCAGGGAGGAGAGAGGGTTCCAGGATGACAGCGTTGCAAGAGGCTGAGCTCTCCTCCTGCACCTCCCGGCTCGGCCTCCCGTGTCAGGATAGAGAGCCGTGATTAGAGGAGAGCTCTGTGATGCCACAGGAAGCAGAGCTCTCCTCCCGCTGATCGCTGAATGTTTGTAAATAACTGGGCATAAAGTGAGTTACTATGTACTAGTTATGAATGGATAGGAAGTGTTCTACATCACTTCCTGTTCATTCATGATTGTCCACATAGTAACCTACACTATAGCCACAATTTATGAATGAGCAGGAACACTCAATATAGAGGCTTCCTGATCATTCATAACAGGGACTGCAGAAAAATAGATTTAGCACTATGTGTCCTCAATCTCTTTTTCTATCTTAAAATGGAAATATCAGGGGTCTGTTTAGCCCCCTGATATTTACCTAGAGCCCATGAAAGGAAAGTAAAAAAAATAAAAATTAAAAAATTAAAAAATCAATTAATTTAAATTTTAACTTTTTTAAGAAGGTTGGAGAAAAAAAATGTAATTTTCTGTTTCGGCCTGACAGATTTTTCTATTTTTAATTTCCGTTTCGATCTCAAAATTACATTTCGGTGCATCCCCAGTCCATAATATTATTCATAAAGTAGAATTAAGCAAGGAGAGCTGGATCTCCCCTGATTTTGGCTACGCCAGGTGGACAGACAGGGGAACTCAATTGCAGATATCCAATCACTGGAGTCCACTAGACATTGAAAAAACTGTAAGGTGACTAAACTCTGCAGCAACTACCAGAAACTGAAATACCAGTTTTGGGTGAAGTGAGCCTTTAAGTGACTTTTAACTAAGCTAAACTAAATCATCTGTATTAACTCAGATGCTAGTCTTAGAATAGTATGCCAAAGCAGCAACAACACTAGCAATGGCATTTATACAGTGTTTTCTTCTCAGGGGGTTGAAAGCACTTTGTATTTTACAACCTCACAGATCCTAATAGCTAATACTTATAAATTGTTGCCTGTGTAATGGAGCAGAAAATAGCCGTGTACTATACGTAATTGTAACAGCATATATGATATGCGTAAATGACAAAAAGAACCCCTCTCTGGGGCCAGGAGGACAAATGGAACTGAACCTTGAGTTTATAGCTGGGGATGCTGAATTGCATTAATAATAAAAGTGGCTATCGCCACATGATGGAAACCTGGAGCAGGACATTTAATAATTTTAGTGAGTCTCTAGAGAAATGCTATTAACTAATATTAATTATTAACATACACATTATAGAAACTGAATATTCATTACTATGCATGCTAACTAATAGTCCAATTCATATCATGCTTTAGAAAGCTCAATGTAAAAAAGAAAAACCCTTTAGCTCTATTAGAATGTTGATTTTTTTTCTAACAATTTCTAGAGGTCAAATATTAATCATATCATTCACATTAGAAGTGGAATGGGATATTTTCTAACTGTTCTAGCTATTTTATGAAGCACCAATATGCATAGAATGGCCAGAATTATAAAGCTGAGCAATGAAGCACAAAACCTTTAACAGTCTTAACTACATTGTATATCCTTTCCAAAAGACAAGTCCTTTACATTCCACATTCTGGAAATGTTTCTGTTGTCACTGTGAGTGACTGAGAACCTGAAATAACACCAACAAGCAAACACATACTGTAGCTCTCCTTACAACATTATCAAATAGCCTTGAGTATTTAAGGATTGGAACCTTTCTATGTGGATTTAAGCTGTAATTTAGCATTTTAGTTTGCCAATTCACTAGAAAAAGTGATGAGACTTAAGTATGAAATAGTATGGAAGTGACACAGTACCCTTGCCACAGTTATTTGTTGGTGTCTGGAATTGGGACCTAAAAGCAAGCACTGACGGGTGGCATTGCTTAGTAGGCTTTATATGATCTGATCCTCAAAATATATACTGAAAGCTGCTGTGTCCACAGGAATTCTCCTTATAACAACATTGCTTTTATGGAAGTCTTTGTTTTCCAATTTTGTATGATCAGAGTAACCATGATGTCATTATGCCAGTGAAAGCCAGGGGGGGGGGGGGCACAAAAAAAATCCTGCCCGGGG